>NC_087220.1:13787183-13809176 GCF_015104395.2 Macrobrachium nipponense | reverse complement strand
CCTTGACATATTTGACAGATCTATCTTGGAGCTTCTTGAATTAAAAACAAAAGATGAGGGGAAAGGATATTTTCAATATATATTTTGTAATTACAGTTACATATTATTATTAAGTATTTTTTGGAAATATGAAAACTACATGTACCATAAAAATTATCATCTCAGTAAGAGAGAGGAGAGAGAGAGAGAGAGAGATAGAGAGAGAGAGAGAGAATGAATGAATAATTACCATTTAATGTTATTTTATTTACGTATAAAAGCATGAAAACTTCTAAATTACATAACAAATTAAACAAACACTTATACAGGGGTTCTCAAGCATTCAAAAATGTGGGTTTTGCATCCACGTGTCTGTGAAAAACTTCCACGTGATAGTTAATTAGGTTCCAAAGAAACGTTTGCGCTATTGTGAATTTTCGTAATTTGAATCACGTACGATTGAGGTATAACAAGCACACACGCACACACACACATGTTTTATAATAAAATCTATCAAAGAATCATATGGAGAAGTGGCGAGGAGGTGGTCACTTAATGTGAGACAAAAGAAAGTTGCTGAGGCAGAGGTAAAGGCAAAGGCAAATTTTATTCTATCGACCCTTCCGTGTATGAGAATTACAAAATTATACAAATATATATATTTTACACTACACTACAAAAAGAAAAAGAGACCAATAGATTACAAACTATATATTTATGTACAATATATTTTTAATTTTAGCAAGTACATGTTTAAAGCCTCAAAAAAGGTATTCGACAAGGAAAGTACATACATCGAAAATAATACCAGGAATAATGAAAATCCTAGAAAGTATTCAAATCTTATATAAAGACATTATAAGGTTAACAAACTTTGTAAGTCTTTTCAATTCTCTAGCACTACTTGTATTGAGGAGCAGATTGAATTTAAAAATGGTAGGTCTTCTACAATAGTAGGGCTTTAGGTATCTCTCTGTTATTTCTCTAATCACAGGACACACTAAAACATAATGAGGACAATTGAGTATTAAACAAAAAGAAGCAAAGTGGGCATTAGCTCTTGTAACATGGAAGGGTAACCAGACACTTGTAAAATTGAGCTTGAAAGGAAGGTAGGATTGTAGCTCCTCCGCTAGGGCCCTTCAGGCAGACACACCAGAAACGTCAAATGAAGACCGACCATTTAGCTGACCTCTGACACGTAGTCACCTGATACACAGACCAAGGACAAGCTGTAGAAACAACGCTTATTATGTATTCATATCAGACAGAGTCGCATATGCATAAAGATACAACTCTGTATAAATTTAAAGACATTTCAGCCTCCAAGCCATATGTATCATATTGTCGTCCTTGGCATAGACATGGAAATAGTTAGTCTTTTTCATGTGTGAGACGAAGGCTGACACGGAATTGGTAATTTCTGTTGACAGATCGATGTCTGGTTTTAGCAGTTCTGTTCCCGTATAGGATCTTTTGATCACTTGAATATGCTCTTGGGAGACAGTCGGTTATCTCCCTCTCGAGGTTTTTTTTTTTTTTTTTTTCATATTCCACTTTAGCGACGAGATTTGTTCCATTGCTTTATATGTCAGTGTTGCATCCTGCTTGCAATCACACACTCTACCCATGGTGCTTACTGATACAGAGGGACAAATTTTCCAAATCAGGTTTTTCACATGAGTAAGAATATTTTACCCGGTCAGGATTACAGCAAAGAAACAAAACCGATTCGAGGTTCATTGTTTTATTTTTCAACTAGAGTTTTGGTGTTATTTGCAAAGGAAGAACAGGAGCTTCGTGGAGTTTTCTTGTTTCCATCCCACCATTTTCTCCGTTGCAGGATGACGCATTCTTTTATCTTTGGAAGAACGTTGCTTCTTCCAAGTGGTCTGAACAGCGGAGATTCATGAAAGATTCCACTGATGGTTCCTCTAAGTTTCTAAAGGTCATTGGCCAAATATCTCAAAGGACTGAGGTCCATTACTTGACCTGATTTTGTGTTGTAAGTATATTTGGATTAATGGCACTTATAGGTATTAATACAAATGTATTTTCCATGTTCTTGCGTCAGGAATTTTTAATTTACATTCTAAGCATAATATCTAATACACACCTTTCCAATTAATTGCATCACTGAAAGGAAGGATGTATTCAATGTTCAGTCTTCATTTTCTGATCAACAGTTCCTGTGTCTGGAAGATCAACAGAGAGGATTTCCATGCAGTACACCCGAGCATAAAGTTTACAATCGAAAAAGAGGCGAACGACCGTCTACCATTCCTGGACGTTTTAGTTTTAAATGAAAACGACTGTTTTAATACCACGATTTTTAGGAAGAAAACTTTCACTGGACTTGGTACCAACTTTTATAGCTCTCGTTTTATGAATTTTAAGTCCAACTCTGTTTCTACCCTTCTCCACCGAGCACTTGTCCTTACGTCGAACTGGGTCCTTTTCCATTATGAAATAACATTTTTAATTGACTTTTTTAACAATAACTGTTTCCCTGCTAAGCTAATTTATAGGACATTAGATCAACTACTGAAAAAACATTTCATTATTAAACCAAAAGTTTTAACTGTCTCAAAAATTAAGTTCTATACATGCTTTCCATTTACCCATGACATCAAATTTCACAGAGGACTATGTCAACATCGAGAACAGAGCACTGATCACTATCTGAAAACCAGTGAAGACGAGTGGCTCAAGAGTGCGTGGGAAGAAGGGCTGATAAAAGTAGATGAAGACCCAGAGACATTCAGAAACAGACTAACAAACAGAACAAACCAATGCACAGACGATACATGATACAGACTAAAGAACTGGCTAGTGATGAAACATGGCAATGGCTACAGAGGGGAGAGCTCAAGAAGGAAACAGAAGGAAGATAACAGCGGTAAAAGTTCAGGCCATAAGAACCGGATATGTTCAAAGGACGATAGATGAAAATAACATCTCACTCATATGCAGGAAATGCATAATGAAAAACAAGATCATAAACCACATTGCAAGCAAATGTCTGGCAATTGCACAGAACCAGTACAAAAAGAGGCATGATTCAGTGGCAAAAGCCCTCCACTGGAGCCTGTGTAAGAAACACCAGCTACCTTGCAGTAATAAGTGGTATGAGCACCAACCTGAAGGAGTGATAGAAAACGCTCTGGCAAAGATCCTCTGGAACTATGCTATCAGAACAGATAGGGTGATACGTGCAAATAGACCAGACGTGACGTTGATTGATGAATTCAAGAAAAAGCATCACTCATTGATGTCGCAATACCATGGGACAAGTCAAATTAGAGGACTGTGGTGGACCAAAAAAATTAAATAAGTTAAACATAATTTATTATCTAATGGTCTAGAACAGGAAAGAAACCATAAAAATACATCGAGTTCCTCAGAGCTTACAAGCGAAAACTCTGGTACCATGACAAACAAAGAGTTTTGAGATTTATGTTCTCCAGGAAAGTGTTGATTGTCACAGTCTGCAGCATGAGCCTAATTACAAGGCATTGACAAAGAAAAATAGATAGACCAGTCTTAGTCTTCAAGACCTAAATTAGGTTGGTATCAAATTACATTACTCGCAAATACCTAAATGTGAGATAATTGGGAATGAAATAAAGTTATAATTTTGTTATATTTTATAACTTGTCTAAACATCAATTACAAAAGAATGTTGTGATAGTTTGATGTGTTTTGATAGTTTCTGCTGTATATATTTTAGATAACAAAATCAAACAGACATACCACTGTGGCTTTATTCTCCCATTTTATTGACTCATGTGTTTATGACTTTTCTTTGAATAATGATAATAACATTAATTCGCTAGTTCCTTACAATAGATATATTTTATGGACTTGCTTCAGAATTGGTAGTCAAAATATTATCAAAATTTTAAATAAAATCGTTTTAGTTTGGAAAACCCCATTCCAAATTCACAGAGTCACTGCCAGATATTTATCTCTGAGATGCTGTATATATATATGTTCATAAAGCTGGTTGAACATTTTCAAAAAAAATTCGGAGAAGGAACCGAGTAAATTATTTGTAGCGTCAGATTTGACTTCGACTTTGTAAAATGAAACTTGCTTTATTTACAAAGTTGGACAGTATCTCAGATATAGTAGAAGTACTCTCTCTCTCTCTCTCTCTCTCTCTCTCTCTCTCTCTCTCTCTCTCTACGTGTATCAGCGCTTCCTCGCCCAACCATTGCTTGGTCGTGTATATCAGACGTTACAGACGACTTTTAAAGGTATTTTATCTTTCATTTCCTTACTTGTTGTTCTTTCTATTATTGGAAAACTATATTTGTTAACTGCCGTATTTGATAATATAAAATGTTTTGTAATTAAGAGTATAATTAGCATATATTGAATTATTTACTAAATGGTATAATGTACTTAACAAAAGAAGAAAGAAATAGTTTATCAAATTTTCCTGAAAACAGAACAAAAACAAAAAAAATCGTACACTGTCTTTCATATTCTCGCTATTAGTTCTGTCGAAAGAATAAAGAAACACTAACAATTATCAAAATACTGGAAGTAAGTAAAAAAAACAAAAAAAAAAAAGGCTCACGATTTAGATCACGTCCCACCTCCAAAAAAGGATACACTAGATATTTTTCAGAAAGTTGAAATTCCGGGAGAGTTTTCCCCAGTCGCTGGATTTAGGTGACTCGGAGCGACAACGACGCTACTTCATGAGATTTAGAGCCGCTTGGAAAGTCTCCCTCTCACTCCTCTGGAAAAGGTGGATGAAGGCGAGTTGTTTCTTTTCCAAGTTGTTTGTGGGCGATTCTCCTGGTTTGCTCACTGTCAGTTAACTATGGGAGTTATCACACTTTTAGCAAGAAAGAGGGAATAGCAGGCAGAGTAGAAAATAATTATGCCTGCCTTATGCCAGCACGGGTTCCTCCCCCTAGGTTACCCCATAAACAGGTGAAATTTTAATGTGAAAAACAGTCCTGGTGTATCCCTCAGGATTACGATCTTTAGCACAACAAGGAAGGCTACTAAAGATGCTTAATATATCGACTTAACCGTCTGCAGTTTAAAAGTACATATTATCATGTTAATTAAGGATTTCAGATAGGAATGTTGGCTACTTGGTAAAATTGCTCTGATTCCCCAGTAAATCATTCTTTTCGATAATTCAAAGAACAAGAAAGAACAACTGTCTTTTCGATGTTGCTGAAAAAAACTATATCCCGCATTTGATCGTCATTAAAGAGCCTTAAGGAAATATTAGAGAAAGGGATATCTAGGCAACCGCCAGCATTACTAGGTGCGCAGACTTTGTGATGGAAATGAAGTCAACGAATTTGAATCGTGGAGCGAGTCAACACAATGTAGTCAAGATTACAGCCTATATATACTACAGTTTGAAAATAGTTCATGCCATTTTCTTTACAATTAAATTAATGGCCGATAACAAAAAGGCAAAATCTACAATTTCAAGCCGGAAATTGCTTTTTATCGCCAAAATCGTTAATGATTCAAAATTTCCCAGACGTCATTCTTTTGACTAAATCAGTTACTGTCTAAATAATGGAGAAAATTGAGTAGGGTGATAATAAGACATGTAACTGTTAATATATATTATTTTTGCAATCCGATTAATCATAAAGTCTGTTTTCTTCATGAAGTATCTACAACTTACTTCCTGTCTGCCGTTGATAATAGTGAAATATGATATATTCTACTTTAGTCAGTTAGGTTCGTTGGGAAGAAGACCGATATGATAAAAAAGGCTTTTGTGATCACCATTTAACCTTGAAAAAAAAATATATATAAAAGCTCCATCTTATCGGCAATCATTGTTGGACCAACTGGAGTTTGATTTTTCATGTCAATTCTTCGAAATTTGAGATGAAAGGACTCAAAAGGTGAACGTTATTCTGGCAATTTCATCTGAGGCAATGTAGACTCTTCAATTTCCTTTTGGCAATTATTAGAGATAACTGAAGACAAAGAAAGGCTTATAATTTGCCGTCACGAATGTTTGTCAAAAGCTATAGAAGGAATGAGAAGCAAGGAAAAACGGAATTTACAAGGCACGAGGTGAGTAACGTCATCTTGGGCAAATCGATATAAGTTAAATGATTCCATAAAGAGAGATTAGGAAAATGACTTCTGGTAGGACTATTCCCCCTTTTAGTTATTTCAAACTACGCTCATGTAACTCTACAAAGTATCTTTAAAACAGCAGTACAAATACTTTGAAGAATTTGTACTTGTCATTGAAAAGGGGAATCTGACATATTCTGGAAATCTCTGTATAGTTTTATTTTTATACATATTTTGACAGTCCATTACTGTGGATTTGTTACTCTATTTTAAGAATCATGTTCCTGTAAATATTTTAGAAATATTTTCAATT
The DNA here is from genome assembly GCF_015104395.2 of Macrobrachium nipponense. Taxonomy (NCBI): domain Eukaryota; kingdom Metazoa; phylum Arthropoda; class Malacostraca; order Decapoda; family Palaemonidae; genus Macrobrachium; species Macrobrachium nipponense. Next base: position 13,802,809 of record NC_087220.1, on the reverse strand, counting down.
TGTTCTGTCCTGATACGTCCAATGGTTCAGTGTGTTTATATAACGAGTCCAAATACAAAAATGCACATTGGCAAAAATGTTAGAATTCCACGTCCAATACATTCAGATTAATAAAACTTGTTGAGACAAAATAAGATTTCGTCTACGATAATTAACAAGTTACTGTCCGGAAATATATAGTTAAGATTATTTCACGGAGTAAATCTGTCAGTACGTTTAACGTGGCTAGTGCTGGAGTCTTATGGTCCTCTTATTACCTCCCAGACAGGGGTTATATTTTTTTCCTTATCTTTGATAACAATAAATTAAATACCAAAGCCTTTTCCGAAGGGACTCCTTTACGCGTAAAATTAAATACAAAATAAGGTTTTATGTTTCCCAATTCCGAAACCTCCTTACATTTAGAATATTTGGAAATATTTATTAGAAAAAAAAATAAAAATAGGAAAAATCCACTCTTATATCTCGCATTTTTCATCCTTTTAGACATGTTCTATATTCCATTATTTTCCATGACCCGTCTCCCAGCACCCTTTTCAATTTACTTTCCAATCATTCTCAGAACCCGCCATTTCCTTTCAAACTCTCAGGATATTAACATTACTTACCTATATAATTCATGATCTTCTTTTAAACATTTATAGAAGTCATTTTATTTTCGGTTTCTATAATATGTTTTATTACATCACTAGATAATAATCCCTTTTCGCCATAGTATACTCTCTCCCAGTTACAGCAGTATCTCACATTTTTTTTTTTACTCATATAAGGATACAGATTCAACGAGTTTCTGTTTTTAACTCTATTTTCACGTGATCAAGATATTGCTTCCTTCAGCATTAATATCCATTACTTCTATGTGATTATATCTTTTGGTCATCAACACATATCTTAAATTGCTTTATCATTTTGAGCTTTTATTAGAAAATATTATTTTTGACAAAATTAGGACCGTATACGAGCACAGCCATAAGCATTCTTTTTTTAGAGTTTCCTTTCTATTCCCCTAATGAAAAAAATGAACGGTTTGTACTTTAGTTATTACATGTCTCCTTTATCAAACAGAAAATGCTCTAAAATTAAGCTGAACCTATTATCAACTAAAACACTATATATCTGCAAATTGCATAACAGTTTAGAAATGAAGGGCAGATCGATCTATAGATAGATAGCTAGACAGATAGATAAGAGCATTTCATTTTACACGATTAACAAAATAATCTCTGCCAAATCCGACAGTGGCTTTTCATTACATAAACTAAATATTTGACTGTTTTTATACTATTAGCTGAATAGAAAATAAGTTTATTTATTGAAATATATTCATCTATTATCATCATTCAAAGGATTCTGAGATCTGTACTTTAGTGTCGTTATTCATAGAAGAAGGATGATTTGAACAGAAAATAGGTGGGACTGGAACTATTTACTTGTGTGTAAAAACGTTCTGTGTGGTCACAAATCTTCCACATATTCATTCAAGTTAATCGGTTAATTCTAAATTTGAAGTTTCTTTTAATGATTGAAAATATCGATTATAAGGTGAAGTAATAATTCCGGTCACGTTCATGCTTTAAATATTTTGAAATGGTATTTAGTGCCTCGTCTTTCAAATGACTTTACGAAACCTTACTAAATATCTTAACTGGAGTCAAGCAAGATCCTTAATCTCATGTAGCAACATAGTTAAAAGGAATCTTGTTTCAACAAGTCAGATAATGGAAGTATACTATATTGAAGTCTTGGTTTGATTGAACTCAAATGAACGACATTATTAAAAAAGGTGTGGATAAATATCAGCAACTAAATTGATATATTGGATTTTATATGACTATGCTTTCCTATCTCCTATTGGTTAAACTAATGGTTTTAGTTTGTGACCGTGTGATCCTGGATTATCCTGGATTATGTCTTTGATTATTACAACCCTTTTGACAGTTTAACCATCTGGTGTTCTTTGTCTTTGTGTTTACCTTTGTAACCTTCTTTCTAACTGTATTTCATTTGTGCCCCCACGATGCCTGAATAACAGGAGAAAGCGTCTGGTACTGATCTTCTGCCTATCATTTTTAATTATGACGTCATCGAATTTAATCAAAAACCAAGAAGTTTAGTTAAATTTAGAACGCTTCATTATTTGACTCGATGTTACAAGGTTCACTGATATTCTCTTTAACTGCGCCACTACACGTCATTAAGGATATTGCTCATCTCCAGTTAATAGAATTATCTAAATCTCTCATATACGTATACGAATAATGCATTCCGACATTTGGCCAGTCCCCTCACAGAATATTAGTGTTTGTTTGATTCGTAGTAAAAGAAAATGATTTTTCCAGATTGTCGGAAATATTTTTTAACACACTTTTTACAAGGAATTTCATATATGCAGCCAGACACTTTTTAGGAGAATGATATATATATATATATATATATATGTATATATATATATATATAAGATATATATATATATATATATATATAATACACACACAAACACAAACACACACATCACACACACCCACACACACACACACATAATATAATATATATATATATATATATATATATATATATATCTATATATATATATATATATATATGATCCATATAAACGAAATACTCTTTATATTTATCTATCTATCTATCTAGCTATCTATCTATATATCGATTTGTCCCTCATTTCAAAACTGTTATGAAATTTGCAGATATTTAGTATTTGAGTTTATAATAGGTTCAGCTTAATTTTATAGTATTTTTCTCTATAATAAAGGAGACATGTATAACATAAACTACATACCGTTCATGTTTTTCATTAGGGGAATGGGAAGGAACTCTAAAGATATGAATGTTGTGGCTGTGCATGTACACTCTCATGATTCCGTCAAAAATTGGATTTTCTAATGAAAAGCTCAGAATGATCTATATATATATATATATCTATATATATATATATATATATATATATATATATATAATATATATATATATATATATATATATAATATATATATATATATATATATATTCATTCTTTGTATTATTTTGCAATAATTTTTAGTCTTTTTTAATATTTTAAGTTTGTAATCATTGTGCAACTTTTGTTTTCAAATTTCAAATTCTTAGCTTTATTGTAATTTATTTTATGCTATCTATTTTGTACAGCCCTCGAAAATGTTATGAAGACATTACGAAACGACGGGAATAAATTGACCCTTCTAGCAAGTCTTTATGTCCTCCTCATTGATGTATATCCGGCAGTGTCCACCGCTGTTTGGATATATATATATATATATATATATATATATATATATATATATATATATATATATATATATATATATTTATATATATAATATATATATATATATATATATATATGATATATATATATATATATATCATATATATATATATATATATATATATATATATATATATATATTTCATATTACATTCTTTGTATTATTTTTGCAATATTTTGAAATAATAATCATCATCAACAAAAGGTCTAAAAAACTATCTAAAATATTGTATTCAAATTAATTCTTTTTTAAAACTGCTCTTAGTTTCAATTTTTATCCTATTTTAGCATTATTTCTAATAATATTTTAAGCAAAAAAATTAGTCATCAAAAAGATGAAAACAACTGAAAATATTGTACAAAAATTGATATATTTTTTGGAAAAAATTTATGCTACATTCATTGTCATATTTTCAGGCGATTATTTAGATGATTTTTGAAAAAGAAATCAGTCATAAAAAGGAGAAAACTCTCAAAAGTATTATATATAAATTAATCATTAAAAATCTTTTTATACTATATTTATATTCCAGTTTTAACGCAATTTTAGAAATAGAACTACTAATAAAAATGGGGAAAAAACTCTTCCGAATATTGTGCAAAAATGTTTAAATATTTTTTTAAAAAATTTTTTTATGTTACATTTTATTGTCCTATCTTTAAAAAATTTTTAAAATGATTTTTGAATAAAAAATCTGTCACCAAGCCATTCAAAAACCTCAGAAATTGCGCCGTAAATTAACATTTATTTTTTTTTCCTATTTTTAGCCGATTATTAAAAGGATTTTTGAAACAAAAATCAGTTATGAAAAGAAGGAAAACTAATCAAAAGTATTTTCATAAATTGATTTTTTTTTTAAAACGTAATGTTACATTCATTGTGTTAGTTTTTAGGCTATTCTCAAATGATTTTTGAAATATCAGTCAGAAGAAAAAAGGGAAAAGTAGCAAAAATATTATATTAAATGTAAATTTATGTTTTTTACAGTTTTTTTTTATGTTATGTTCATTGTTCAATATTTAGCCAACTTTAAGTGACTTTTGGATCAGAAATCAGGTATCAAAATAAGGGCAAAACTATTGATGTAATTTATATATATATATATATTTTAATCTTTTTTTCTGTTTAATTTATCTTTTTCATCGATTTTATAGTGATTTTTTAAATTAAAAACGGCCATCAAATGAGGACAAATCTCTCAAAATAATTGCATAAAAATGGAAATATTTGTTGAAGCTTTTGATTTCATATTTCGTGCGATATGTTTAGGCTTTTGAAAATGATTTTGGAAAATAAAAGTCATCATTCACTACTGAATGATATCAACGCTTTTCTCTTGCCACCGCAACTTTTTTTTTTTTTTTTTTTTTTTTTTTTTTTTTTTTTTTGTGGGGGGGGGGGGGGAGGTGTGTTTTTTACGAACCTGCAACGGGATTGTCATATCCCGCGCTGAGGAAACGATTGCTGTTTGTCGTTTTCCTCTTTAGATAAAGGTTTGTTAGGTTCTTTTTCTTCTTCTTGATAAGATTTGCAGGATCAGTCGGTTTCATAGCTTTATTCAAACAGAATCTGGTGTCTAGTGAATATGAGACCACAATTTTCCTTTTTATATTCTCCGTGAACTGAAATGTCAGACAACTTAAATCGAAGTAGATATAATGAAATAAATGTGAGACAACATAAACACACGAAGAAATAATGAAATAAAATGTGGGACATCTTCTAGACCTAGAAATAATGAAATAGCGACACAACTTAAACGAAACGTAATGAAAATAAAACGTGAAAAAGAACTTAAACAGTGTGAACAATGGAATAAAAATGACAAAACTTAAACGGACGTAGAAAGTAATGAAACAGCAAAACGTGAGACAACTTATACAGAAATATGAAATAGTGACACAACTTAAAAAAAATAGATAGGAATAATAAAATAAAAAGTAGGCAACTTAAACATTGACGTAGAAATATGAAATAGAAAGTGAAAAACTTAAACAACTAGAAACAATGAATACATGTGATACAACTTAAATATGCATAGATAAATGAAATTAAAAATGAGACAAACTTAAATAGACGTAGAAAATAGAAATAAAATGTAGGACACTTAAACAGACCAAATATGATATACGTGTAAACAACTTAAACAGACAATAAATAATGAATAAATATGACAAGTGACAACTTAAACAGACGTAGAAACAATGAAATAACATGTGATACAACTTAATATGCGTAAATATAAGAAATTAAAAATGAGACAAATTAAAATTGACGTAGAAACTATGAAATAAAATGTGAGACAAACTTAAACAGACGCAGAATAATGATATAAAATGGTAAAACAACTTAACAGAACATAAATAAATAAATGAAATAATATGACAGACAACTTAAACAGACGATAATAATGCAATGCACAGTAAATTTCATGATAAAAAATTTTAGAAGGAAAGCGGTCAATAGAGGAAAAGAGGTTTCTGGCGACTCCTTTGGTAAATATTAACGATGATGATCAATTATAATGCCATAGGTAAGGATGGAAAATCATTCTCTGTCCTGTCTGTCTGTCTCTCTCTCTCTCTCTCTCTCTCTCTTCTCTCTCTCGCAAAATACAACTGGTTGCGAATTGAGTGACTATCCCTCTCTCTTTATATATATATATCTCTCATTTACACAGAAAAATATAATCTACAAGTGTCTGGAATTAGTAACGCTAACAAACAAGCATCGTTTCCTGAACAGATATAAACTTACAGATAGCACTACTCTCCTCTCTCTCTCTCCTCTCATCTCTCTTCTTCTCTCGGGCTCTCTCTCGTTCTCTCTCTCTCTCTCTCAAACTGGAACAAATCTAAATGAAAACATCCTTGAAAATGAATTGAAGAAGTTCCAAATAACAAATCCAAGTGGTCAAGAGACTCATAAAGAACAAAAATATACATCCAAACCAACATATTCCGACAAAGAAATGAATAAGGTGAATCTTGTGAATATCCTAATTGATGCATTAGGAAAAGAATGCCAAAAGCATGCAAACTGTGTAAGGTTTTGGTATAGCATAGTCAATCCACAAAACCTAATCAGAAAATGTGCTGCATGCAACATTCCGACCCATCCACAGTGTGCTGAGGTAATACAGATTTGAGAAAAGATACAGATTTTTTGTTCAACATGTCTATCATGGATAGACATGTTATTAAATCAAGATTGAATGTACAAATAGTTGAGGATGAAGAAGAAAGAGGAAGAGGAAGAAGAAGAAGAAAAGAAGAAGAGAAAACGGAAGAGAAGTAAACAAAAATGAAAATGACAGAAAAAATAAGAAGGAAAACAAAGAACAAGATAAAAGTATGGATGCAGAGATACTCATTGATACTACATATGAGGCAATAAAGCAGCATACCTACGAAGAAATAAATTACGATATGACAACAGAAAAGCAAATCCCGAAGAGGCTCTACCCCAGATCTATACAATGACGGGAAAGAGGAAAAAATAGACAAGAAGACAAAATCTGCAACCTTTTGAAAGAGGAATTGCAGATTTGGAGAAAGATGTTACTACAAACATCCTAAGATATGTCAAAACTATGAAATATATGGTAAATGTGCATACTTAGATGGATATGGGGATGATTGCAGAGATCTGCATCCAAAAATATGTAAAGAAAACCTAAAAGAAGGAAAAGGATGTAAGTTCGACAAAAAATGCAAATATATGCACTCTGTAGCCATGAATCATAATCAAACTAAATAACCAACCAAGTAATAAAATCCAAAATAAGAAAGAAACAAATAAAGAGAGAAATCAAGAATATCAGGTAAAAGAGAAAAGCAAACCACCAATGAGATATGCAGAGGTGTCAGCAAAAAATTTCAAAGCATCAGCTCCGAAATTCTACTCAAGAGATAATAACTGTATTTATTATGCAAGAGATATTGCAGAAACGGCGGAGAAATTGCAGATTCAGACACAAAATTAATAATTATGATGAAGGAAGATAAAATATTATGGCAAAAGTTGGATTTTTTAATGTCAGAATTTCTGGAAATGAAAAAAAGAACACATACCAGAACAGGAAAGAGACATGGGAAAAATCCTTATTACTACCAGTATAATGAAGGAAGAAAACACCAAACCATCATAGTGATGAATGTGCAGGGTTTAGTTACGAGTAACTCAAAAAGAAAAATAGAGTACTTAGAAGAACTAACCCAAAATGAAAAGAAAAGTAAAATAGATATAATGATATAAGTGAACCTGGTATTCCCAAGAGACTGGGAATGATTGATCAAATAAAAGGGTTTTCCAAACTTATAGATCAGAATAGAAAAAATAGGAATCAAGGGGGAGCCGCAATATATGGGAAAGACAAAAAAACAAGGCAAAACTATATGAGAAAATATAGTAACTCAGAATGTGCAACTAATGGCGGTAGAATTTGACCTCTGAAAAAATTGATGAACCATAGTAATATATAGACCTCCTAATACTAAAGAGTTTTGACTTAATAATTGAAAATTGGATGATATATAGTAAATCACAAGGACTGGACTATTCTCCTATCTGGTGACTTCAACTTTCCTTTCGTAGAATGGAAAGAACAAATAGGAGATTGTGGTTGTACTTATACATATAAAAAAGAGAGTAATAGTAGTGCAGAAGATAAGAGGCAATTTGAAAAGCTATTAGATATGCTACTAGAATATAACATTCAACAAATAAATCACCTGCCAACAAGAAAGGAAAATACTTTAGACCTAGTATTTTGTGAACGAGATGAATTATGTTAAGAAATAATAGTTGTAATGCGAGTATTTCAGACCATAATGTCATAGAATTAACAGTTCATTCCAAAGCAAAGTGAAAATAGAGATAAGCAAGAAATGAAAAAAGTTGGGAAGGATATGGAAAATACAACTTCTACAGTAAAAATATAAATGGTCAGAAATTAATGAAGAATTAAACAAAGATTGGGATAAGCAAATTTTCGTAAGTGATGACATAAGGGTAAATACGGATAGATATATAAAATATTGGAGAAAATAGTGGAAAATATATACCGAAGAAGAAAGTAAACATCATTCATGCATAACCAAGAGACAGAAGGATCTTGTTCCAGAAAATCAGAAAGTGGAACAAAAAAAGGTCTTGCAAAGAAAAAAATGCATGGAAAGTTATAGAACTAAAAGTAAGATAGAAAATGCAGAACAAAAGATTATACAATCAAAAGAAAATGAAAAACGGGACTTGGAAGAAAAAAACCCTATTAAAATATCAAGCAAAACCCCAAACTATTATACTCATATGCGAAGAGATGAATAAAAGAAGAATAGAAATAGGCCCTCTGAGATTTGAAGGGAGATTAACGAATGAAAAAAAGGAAATTTGCAACATACTGGCAGAACGATATAAGAGAGAATTCACCCCTAGAATAGATAATGAAGATAATGATATAGAAGTAAGGGATGAAAATAGTGAAGTAGTTTAGCTGACATAGATATTAATGAGCTGATATTGTGCAGGCTATTAATGAAATTAATGGAGCTGCTGCAGGCCTGATGGAATTCCTGCTATTTTGTTAAAGAAAGTAGTTCATTTCTATCGCAAAGCCACTTGCAATAATATTAATTAAGACAAAGTGTAGATACAGGCAAGATATATGATGAGCACAAATTAGCATATATTACCCCTACTTTCAAAAGTGGATCAGACTAGAGGCAAGTATTATAGGCCTGTGAGTCTAACATCACATATTATGAAAGTGTATGAAAGGGTAATGAAGAAAATATATGAAACATTTAATAAAAATAATTTTGTTTAATAAAGGACAACATGGTTTCGTACCCGGAAAAGTACACAAACCCAACTGTTAGTCCACCGTGAACATATTCAGAAAAAATATGAAAAAAGCGAAATGAACAGATGTGGTTTATTTAGACTTTGCAAAAGCTTTTGATAAAGTAGTACCATAATATATTAGCGAAGAAAATTAGCAAAACACAATATCGTGGATAAAGTAGGAAGATGGTTAAAGAATTTTTACACAACAGAAAAACAGATAGTTATTGCAAACGACGAGAAATCGGATGAAGCCAAGGTAATATCTGGTGTGCCGCAAGGTAACGGTGTTAGCTGCAATACTGTTTGTTATTATGATTGAAGACATAGACAATAATGTTAAGGATTCGGTAGTGAGTAGTTTCGCAGATGACACAAGAATAAGTAGAGAAATTACTTGTGATGAAGATAGGAAGCTCTACAAAGAGACCTTAACAAAGTATATGATTGGGCAGAGGTAAATAGGATGGATATTTAACTCTGATAAATTTGAATCAATAAATTATGGAGACAGAGAAAGAAGCTATATGCATATAAGGGACCTAATATGAGACCATCACAAATAAGGAAGCAGTTTAAAGACCTTGGTGTGATGATGAATAGGAACATGTTATGCAATGATCAAATAGCAACTCTGTTGGCAAAATGTAAAGCAAAGGAAAAATGGGAATGTTGTTACGGGGCACTTCAAAACAGAACAAAGCTGAACACAGTATTATGCTTTATAAAACATATGTTCGTAGTCCCACTTAATATTGCAATATGATATGGTACCCACACTATCAAAAGGATATTGCACAAATAGAGAGTGTACAAAGGTCCTTTACAGCTAGAAATAGAAGAAGTTAAGGACCTAGACTACTGGGAAAGACTACAATTCTTAAAATTATATAGTCTGAAAGAAAGAGAGAACGCTACATGATAATTCAGGCATGGAAACGATAGAAGGAATAGCAGAAAATATCATGGAACTAAAAATATCAGAAGAGCAAGCAGAGGTAGATTAATAGTGCCCAAAACTATACCAGGAAAAATAAGGAAAGCACACAGGACATTAATCCACTACGCACCAGCATCGATAATGCAGCGTCTATTCAATGCGTTGCAGCTCATCTGAGGAATATATCAGGAGTGAGCGTAGATGTGTTTAAGAATAAGCTCGACAAATATCTAAACTGCATCCCAGACCATCCAAAGATTGGAAGATGCAAAATATACCGGAAGATGTACTAGCAACTCTCTGGTAGACATTAAGAGGTGCCTCACAATGAGGACCTGGTGGGCAACCCGAACAAGATGTAAGGAAGCATCGTTTACTGTACAGATGTTAAATTCGGTCACCACCTGATTTTTATTTTCAAGAAATTTTTTTTTTATAAAATCTCAGTACATCTGCATTGCAATCTTGAGCAAGAACATCTACAAAACCACAGCACCGACAACAACTGTTTTGTCTAAATTGTTCCTTCTCGTAACGGTACAGCAGACCAGTTGGCAATACGATAATCACTCTCAGTTTCGCAACTAGCTGTATTTTCCAGAGCCGAGAGAGAGAGAGAGAGAGAGAGAAGAGAGAGAGAGAGAGAGAGAGAGAGAGAGGCGTTTACAGCATTTGTTTGGAAGTTAGATCAAGCGTACGAAATCGCTCAATGACAGACCTATTTACCACACTCGGACAGTCAGTATATATCTAATGAGATATAACTAAATAAAAGAAATAAGAAATAAAATAAACACAAGGTAAATCCCCAGAAGACAATATTCTATTGTTGCACGCAGCAAAACATTACAAAGAGAACGCTTGACTTGAAGTTATTTTCAAGAAAGCTAATATACTGGAGACATATGATAAATTTCCGTTTCCTTTTTTTTTTTTTTTTTTTTTTCCCTCGAAGATATAAAAAAATCAAAACGAAAACCTTTCCACGGTATGTAGAAAATCCAAAACTTCGAAGGCATAAAAACACATGTAGTTGCATTATCCTCACGGATCAGCCTATTTTACTAACGACTTTTCCCTGCAGAGTGGTGAATGGTGGAGACCTCGAAAGGATTCAATGAATTATGACATTTAAGATATACAGGCAGGCACTAGGGGTCCACTTCCGCCCATTTGGTCGCTGAAAACCACGGAAGGTAGGGAGCTTGCATGGCTGGACATCAAGACAAAGAGATCAGAAAGCAAAGAGACGAACGACAAGGAGATCTGAAGCTGCCACGAGGAGGAATAGTGGAGGAAGTTGACAAGACAGGAATATTCGTAATTAATATAAAGAACGAATAACTGATGGGAAGCCATACAAGTACAGAAGCTCCAAACGCGAACATCGGCCTCCGCAACCATCACCTGCAAGCCAAAAAACAAACAATCATAGGCAAACTGACAAACAGCATACGTTTAAGGCTTCTTAAGAATGGGTACTATCCAGACTTAAAAAAGATGCTAAATCTAATGTGGCTTAACGCTCCTGCCCATATCCTCAAGCCCAATTAACAATTCTTTCTCCAAAGTCTGGAGTCCCAGACTTCACTATCTAACATAGCATTGGTCATCCCCACTAACGTGCTGCTTCAGATCTACTGGAATCTCTTCCTTGAAGGGTGGGAAGAATGCAGCAGACATGACTAGGAAAAATATAATAAGAATTCACCTCAAGTCTAAGGACATTTTGGTTTTCCTTGGGGTTGTTTTTAGAATCCTTGAGGCTCCGAGTCCTGCTGCCACCCAGTGAAGTTCGACCTAAGAAGGAATAATGAAATATTTCACATACTGACACAAAGACTCCGAAATCCTTAGAAGCCATCTTTGAAGACTTCAAAGCTCTCATGCGTCTGATTTGAAATCCAAGGTAAACAGAAGCTCAGAGAAAAGAATAACAACTTAGCACAACGATGCGACAGCCCTAAGAGCTTTCCAGGAAGAAGCAAGCAGGAGTCCTGGTACTAGATGTGAATGGATGGAATACTGGATTGCAGAAGACAAGGGAGGATCTCAAGGTGAGACTTAGGAAAAAGCAGACAGCTTCAACGAAGGAGGAATAGTTGGAAAAGTTGACAACAAGAAAAAAAGAGAGGAAGAGCTAGTAGATACAAAGTTAATAGTTAAAGGAAAGCCACAGAAGTATGGAAGATCTAGACATATTTGGAGGGAAATGCACTGAAAAATTGAGGCCCCCGAAGATAATCTCATCAACAAGACAGCATGAGGAACGTAAACATTGGCCTAACAATCACCAGCAGACCGAAACTCAAACCAGTCATTAGGCAATAACAGGGGAGGATGAAGATTCAGAAGCACTAAAAGATTTCCAAACAGAAGCAGGAGACCTGAGAACCAGATGTGAGCAGATGGAATCCTGGATTGTGGAAGGAATCTTCAGTGACTTAGTATATCAGATGAATATGAAAAGGAACAAAGGAAAATAAAAGCTATAGCGAAAATGTTGATGAACTAGGAACCAAATATGTCATTTTGTGAGAAGCAAAGGAAATGACAGCAACCTTTTTGGTGTACCCTGTGCCAGGTAAGTATCATTCCAATTACAACTAGAAGCAATCTATTTGTTGTACTCTGTGCCAGGTAAGTATGCTTCTATTAACAACTAGAAACACTCTATTTGGCGTACCCTGTGCCAGGTAAGTATGCTTCTAATTTCAACCAGAGGAAATCTATTTTGAATACCCTGTGCCAGGTAAGTATGATTCTAATTATAACTAGAAGTAACCTATTTGGAATACCTCGTGCCAGCTAAGTATGCTTCTTATTACAACTTGATGCAATCTATTTCGAATACCCTGTGCCAGGTAAGTAAGCTTCTAATTACAACTAGAAGCAACCTATTTGGAGTACCCTTTGCCAGGTAAGTATGTTCTAATTGCAACTAGAGCCCATATATTTGGCATACCCTTTACCAAGTAAGTATGTCTAATTAACTAGAAGGAAAATATGGTGCACCCTGCCGGTAAGTATGTTTTTCTAATTAACTTAGAAGCAACTATTTGGCATCACCAATGCCAGTTGAGAACTTTTAATTACATTAGCGGAAGTTATTTGGTGTACTGCCAGTAGCATCTCTAATTACAATTAGAAGCAATCTATTTGGCTACCCGTGTGCCAGGCAATTAGCTTTTAGTTAACTCTGGCATGCAATCTATTTGGTGTACCCACTTGTTCCGGAAGTATGCTTCTAATTAAAACTAGTAGCATAAACCCTTTTAGCAGCTATAGTAGTCTTCTAATTACAACTGGAAGCAATCTAAATAGTCTACCCGTGCCCGGGTAAGTATGCTTCATAATACTACAAGGAATATATTTGACATACCCTGTTGCCGATAATTAGGATCTAATTACAACTAAAAGTAATCTATTTGGAATATGCCGTGCCAGGTAACTATGCTTCTAATTACAACTAGAAGCAATCTATTTTGAATACCCTGTGCCAGGTAAGTATGCTTTTAATTACATCTAGAGGCAATCTATTTTGAATACCCTGTACCAGGTAAGTATGCTTCTAATTACAACTAAATGCAATTAATTTGGTGTATCCTGTGCCTGGTAAGTAAGCTTCTAATTAAAACTAGAGACAATCTATTTGGCATTCCCTATGACCAGTATGTAAGCTTCTAATTGCATTTAGAAGCAATCTATTGAGTGTACCCTTGTGGCAGGTAATCATGCTTCTAATCACAACTAGAAACAATCTGTTTGGTGTACCCTGTGCTAGGTAAGTATGCTTCTAATTACAACTAGTAGCAATCTGTTTGCTGTTCCCTGTGCCAGAATGTATGCTTTTAATTACAACTAGAAGCAATCTGTTTGGTGTACCTTGTGCCAAGTAAGTATGCTTCTAATTACAATTAGAAGTAATCTACTTTGGTGTACCCTATGCCAGGCAAGTATTATTCAAATAATGACTAGAAGCAATCTGTTTTGGTGTACCCTGTGCAGGTAAGTATGCTTTTGATTATGAACTAGAGGACATATATTTTAGAATACCGTTTGCCAGGTAAGTATGCTTCAAATTACAACTAAAATCAATCTATTTGGCGTACCATGTGCTAGGTAAGTATGCTTCTAATTACAACTAAAATAAATCTATTTGGCGTACCATGTGCCAGGTAAGTATGCTTCTAATTACAACTAATTACAACTAAAGGCAATCTATTAGAAATACCCTGTGCCATTTCATTACTAAACCGAATGTTTTAATTGTCCCAAAAATGAAGTTTTATGCATGCTTTTCATTTACCCATGACCTTAAATTTCACAAAAAGTTCACTGAAATAATTCAGGAACATTTTCATGTCATAGACGCAAATTAACTCCTAAGAACCCTTTCACCATCGGTTCACTCTTTACCTCGAGGGAGCGATTATCGCCTTAGTGTCTTGTGATGTTATTCATAATGTACTTCCCCTGAATGTCCAACAGGGAACTATTTGAGATCCACCAGCAGACTCCTTAAGGTAGTATCGATTCTCATCGGGGTGGGCGTAGCTTCCGTACTGGCAGCAGAATTGCGACCCAGAACACTCCAATTTATTAAACTACCTCCAAATTATGTAAAATACATATTGATAATAAAGACTTTGCATTTTAGTCCACACCACCAACAGTCAAGACCTTGTTATTAAGGAATCACTTTTTATTAAAGAACTTGTTCCGTCGTTAAATATTCGTACGTCCTCCTCCCCTTTGTATTTGTCTTGTCTTATTTTGTTTATTTATTTTTTTGTTTTTGTATAGTTGAACGCTGTCACTCCTCTGTCTCAGTTCTTAAAATTTAATACCTTTAATTTTAATGTGTATACTTCGTACACTTTGCAAGAATAATTTCTAGCTTTTGCATTTCTGAATTTTCCATATAAAGTTTTATTTTAAAATTTTACTAGGAAGCTTATTTTTCATTTTAACAGCCCGCATGATGTAATTAATTTGACAATTACGAAACGCCAGAATAAAGACAGCCTGCACATCTGTGTGACCTCTTCCCTTTATTGATGATTATGTATATATATATATATATATATATATATCTATATATATATATATATATATATATATATATATATATATATATATATATATATATATATATATATACTTCTAGGGCACAATTTTTTCACGGATACAACATTCATTGAATAGAAATGGCTTTTTCACTGTTTACCAGCTTTTTTTAAATTAATTCATATTTTCTAATTATTTTCTTCACTTGATTGTTCAGGTTACTAATGGACACATAATGGGGTTCTTCCATTTACTCCAGTATTTTTACAAAAACGTGACAGCTGTTTCGTCAACCTATACGTATTGACGTTATCAAGCGTACTGATACAAATATGAGCCTCATGCGTTTTTTGTGACGTCATGAGATGGAAAGGTAGTACAATTGCCAGATACCTAGTTTTAAAATATTTACAAAAAGACTATAGTGGAAAACATAAAATAAAACAAATAAATAAATATGTTACAGA
>NC_087220.1:13768841-13781683 GCF_015104395.2 Macrobrachium nipponense | reverse complement strand
GCCACTACGAGGAGAAACAAAAGTAGTGATGATTCAACCAAAAAAAACTGTTCTAGATTTAAACATCCAGGCTACCTGAGTGGAATCGTAGAAAATTCAGAGTTGAAATAAAATTAAGAAATAAAAAAAAAAAAAACAAAAAAAAAATTACGGGAAGTGTTAACAGTTAAAATTTTTTTTTTAAATCTTAATGCCACAAAAGAAGGCATTCGATTAATTTAGTGAAAGAAATTATTTTTGTTGACAATATGTTGTTAACTGACAATTTTCTGATTACAGTCGTTGCCTTCAAGTTAAGGTTCATGGAATCTTGATTTATACAATCTTTCCTTACCTTTACGTTACTCGCAAGAGAATTCAGAGGGAAACATCTGACCATAGGCTCAATCGCAGGACTGAAAAAAAAGGGTTTCAATATATGCAAAGATACAAACGTCATCGGGGATGTATTCTGATCACAAGACTGAATTACATTGCATGATCTGTCTTTTTCAACTAAAGATTAAGTACTTTTAAAGTTTTATTCTGATGCATAAACGATTCGCCGAAGGAAAATATTTTTTAATACAACCCCCCCCCCCCAAAAAAAAAAAAAAAATAAAATAAAATTCATTGTTCACTGTGCAAACATATGGCAAGATCTTTCTGAATCATGAAGAAAATCTGTATTCGTGTTCAGAGAAAATATTAAAAGCTATTCCTTCTTTTAATAATAGTAATAATCTATAATAGGATAATAATAATAACCCTCTCATTCCTTTTACTACAACTTAGTTCATATTCTCTTTCTTCCAACATATTTTCCATTCTCTTCTAACAACTACTTCAACATCATTTCTGGTGCTGAATGACCTGATATGCCCCATCGCTTGACCTTTGACCTAAATTTTATATTCTAATTCCAAATTTCCATCTCAAAATACGTGAAAATTTAATCGATCAATAGTTCTTATAATGGATTCTCGTTATAACAGTAACCGGTAATAATCAACATCATCTCAGAACCAGTAGACATATATTGAATTACAACACAACTTCTAAAAACGTTTAGATCAGAAGAAAAATAAGGATATATAATAACATGGCTAACAAAATCTCTACCCTTAAACAGTAAGATTGAACGTCTGTGACAGTTTTAGAGGAACATTTAATGACTTTATCGTTTTATCGTCATGTTAATGAAATGAATAACTCAGAATAGTTTGTGCACAGATCATTATAAGATTAGATTAGATTTATCAATTTATATATTATAAAAGAAATTGGTTAATCAGTTTAATATTTACATTTATATCAAGTGAGACTGTCAAAGCATAGATATATTTCAACAATGGGAAATGCAATATAATCATAATCCATGAAATGTATTTTATAGCATTTGCTGTTTAAAAGTAAACAGGACCTTTGCATTGGTGTCTTTGTATTATTATTAAGGATTTACACTCCTATCTCACTATGACTGCGAAAAACAACAGCAAATACAATTTTTCTTGTTAGTTTAATTTACAGTAGAATTTTCTCAAGTTAATTTTCGTATGCATTGTCCTCAAAACTCCACTAAATATTCTTCCTGCCTTGGTTTGAATTCCGTACTTGAGGGTCCACTTAAGCACCCTTTATTTTCCCTGTTTAGTCACATAGTTTCTAGTTGTTGTTTGTTTACGATTTTATCTTTCAATTAATTTATCTTTTATTAAGGATTGTATGCATTGGTGTTTTCGTCTTCGGCTGTTGTAATTTTTTGATATGTCAGTGGTATATTTCAGGTCCTGAAAAGTAAAAGAGGTTTACCAAACGCTTAAACGTAAATCCATATAATGAATATAAGAAAGTGTTGCTTATTTTTGGTACAGAAATTTCAACTCTAAAATGAACGTTGCTAATTTTTGAGCTTTGTGTACCATGCAGTCAGTAAAAGAGCGTTTTTGTCTAAAGGGATGGAAATGCGTCTAAATTATATGTTTTGCCTGAAGAATTAGATCTAAAAAATTCTGCTAATTTAATTACTCGAACTTTTTCTTTTTGATGTAAAATTTCTCTGTAACTTAATCTCCGTAGGTAAGGGAAGCGGAAAATATTTACGTTTGTGTTTTAGTTAGAAACACGAGTTAGAATATTATCTTACAAAAGTATTATAATAGTTTTATACTTTGACAAGAGTATCTCCTGACAAGAAATAAATTTATTTTTAGATTGTTATCCGACGAAATGTTTTTCAAGCATATTATAAAAAACTGGGATGGTGAACCAAATATCTCACAATGGAGAAGAAAAAGTTGAAAATTATGAAATGCATGGAAACTGGCAGCACAAAGGTAAAGACAAGGCTTTGAGGACATCAAGATTTTTTTTTTTTTTATGTAAATAAACTCACCTTTTACATTAACTTCCATATTTTACTTAGTAGTATTTCCTCGATGACAGATGACGAAGAGATAAGAAAAAAACTGTATTGCTTAAGGGATATTTTGAACCACTATATATTTTTTTTCATTTGGAATTATCCAGTATGTAAAACAATGATTCCTATTGATTTTCCCATAATAGAGCAGCGTACTTAAGGAATTTCTTTATGAATCAAAAGTATTTACAGAATACCAATTTTCCATAAAGACTTCATGATTTTTTCCAGAACATCTTTACATCCAGTTTTAGAAATAGCAACTGTCGCCAGAGAGCTCAAATATAGAAAGTTAAGACGTCATTACCAGTAAGTCTCACAAAACATGAAGCCAATACGAGACTTTCCTGCAGTCCACTGTTTTGAGGAACCGACAACACTTTCCAAAGATTTTATTCTCTTTAGAAGAAACATAATTCTGCAAGAGAGACTTAGAAACTGATTGTTTTGGAAGAATTAGAACATTTCTGGCGTGATATCCAGAGGTTGCGGGAATCACGTAGTGGTTGAATGGTCAGGTAAGTGTTGAGAACAGAATAGCATATAGAGTTAATGCCAAAGCCAAGTACTTGGATCAATGAGGTCATTCGGCGCTGAAACGGAAAATGACACTCTAATGGTTGAAAGCTGCTCCACTTTAAATCAATAGTTAGAAGATGACAATAAGAAGGAAGAAAAACTAATGAAAATTGGTTGCCAACTAGGTGCCGCAAGTTAAGTAAATGCCTACAGTGCACCGCATGAAGTGCAAACAAAAGGGCACTACACCAATAGGGAGTCAGTAGGCGTTAAGGGCTCTTCAACTAAATGTTTATTAGAAACATCAAAATACTCGTAAAACTATAGTCACTGAGGCAACGCATAATTAACCAGTATAGTAATATATACACACATACACGAGACATTAACCTCAGGTAAACATTGAAAGCTAACTAAACTCAAGAGACTCTTATTAAGGATTTGGTGGTTCCAGAGAATACGACAACAAGCGATGCCGAACCAAACGAGTACCTACACAACGTTTGCCTGATTTAGTTCGGTAATCAATTGAAATATGGTAGGTCATCATAAATATGATGAGAATATTGAAAACAATAAGCCTTTAAACTGCTTATCAATAGTCGCTTTAAACAATGAACAAATCACATTAAGTTAAGTGATTAACTTATTAAATGGCTAACGGCTATCCTAGCACCAATGCATACATACATGCATACATACTCACACACACTACACATACACACACACACACACACACACACACACATATATATATATATATATATTATATATATATATATATATATATATATATATTATATCTATCTGTCTATCTATCTATCTATCTATCTATCTATCTATCTACTATATATATATATATATATATATATATATATATATATATATATATATATATATATATATGATAAAAATATTATTAATTCTTTATATATCTGCACAAGAGATTTGGAAGTAGATTATATGTGAAATACTGAGTATGTGATATAGTACATATTCAATGATCAGCGAACACCAGCATTTTTCTTTTGTATGACAGTATACTGATAATACGAGCACATGAGACATTTATGTATCTAAAATTATTGGTATTTCCAATGAATTTATTCTTGTTGTTTCTTTTGTTAGTCATCAATTTGAGTGACAGGAATAAAAAGACATTGGCTTATGAAATAATACATAATCGAAATTATGCTCAATTAAGCTACGTTTTGGGCTTCAAAAGATCTTACATTCCCTTAATATACGAACCATTATTGGTATAAAGAAATAAAATCATAAAATGCCTTCACCAAACATACACGCTATCGATTACGTTTTGAAAGCGAATGAACGGTATTAATGGATCACGGAAGACTTTCCTTAGACAATAAATGATCTTTCATCTGCAAATAATGACTTGATGGTTTACGCACAACAGAATATTTTTCACTTTTCGTGTTTTGAAATGCCATCAGACATGCACAAAGCTATACCCTATTTTTAGCAAGGGCAGAGCAAAAAAAGGAGAAATTTTGTTTTACTCTCTCTCTCTCTCCTCTCTCTCTCTCTCTCTCTCTCTCTCTCTCTCTCTCTCTGATTTACTTACAAAACTGAATAAAAGATGCTAAAATATAGAGTTGTTTTCGTTACGAACATCTTTTTCCTTTTCATGACAGCCCTCCCCTTTATTATGCTTGGTCAAGTCCGAATACAATACTAATAAGGAAAGAAAAGAGGCCGAGTTCATTGAATTTTAGGATACAACTCTAAAGAATCTCCAGTTTAAATGACGATACTGAAGGAAAACTTATCTTGCATGTGAAGTGAGAAATAAGATTATTTTTTAATTGCCTCGAAAAAAGAAAATTGATGATATTTTAGCCTAAATTTCAACACGTCGTACAACCACATGTGTTTAAAAGTGTGTATGTAGGCCATGGTGTAGCTTTAAGTATATAAAGGGGAAATATTGAAACCTAATTATATGAAAATTCTTTTCCATCAGTAATATACAAATATGAATAACTTGCCTCAGGAATAATTGTATGGTGAAAATTAAATGATATATAGTTTACAGCAATTTAGTTAAGATACGCTATTTCATATTAAACTGGGAGAAAATTCCAAAACCATAGTGCAGCTAGATTAGGTCATTCAGTGTTTTTCGTCAGTGAGTCACTTGCCATAGGATATGGTATCCTTGTAATGGTCCATTAGCTTCCTATAATTCGTCCTTTTTTTACCTTCCATGGAGAAGTGTACTTAAGTCTGTGACATGTCTTAGGCTTCCTTTGGATGATAATAGGAAATGCTCATACAGATTTATTTTTCTTCTTTTTTTATGAATCCGAATAATTTACAAAGAGAAGAAAGTTTTCCAAAACAAGAATGCTTTTACAGTAGTGACGCGTAGTACATAACCATTACACGGGCACAATTTAGCATGATAAGTATGGATAGAATAAGATTTATAGTTATTTCCATTACTACATTCTTTTGTACTGAAATGCTACGCACTAACTTATAATTTGCATTGCTGTATCTCTTACTAGCCATCTCTTCCAAATCTGTGAAAGAGATACATTTTACTATATTCTTCTACTAGCAGTAATTGTAGTATTATCATTAATAGAAGTAACAGTTGGTAATTAACAACCTGTGCATTCTTACTTGCATCTCTCTTAAACTTTCCAACCATCGTATCACCCTTGTTATAAATGAATAAAATCAGTATTTGGCGATATCTTCTTACATTTAATTTAGATTAAAATTCTCATTATGATTTTTATTCCTCATGTTATAAGATAATCTTGTTTTACCTGTCTCCTCAACTCGTAAGACCCATTGAATTTTCATTGCTTATATCATTAAGAAAATGAATAAGCTACATTCAGCTCTACAGTTTTTGTCCGTCTACTCTACTACCTATGTGTCCTGGGTATGGGAATATAGACGTATACCTTGAGGATACCCTTATTTTATCCTCTCTCCTTTGCATGGTGTCTGAAAAAAGTTCATTTTATCAACAAGGAAACTAAATATTTTGGAACTGGTCAAATAAGACCCTGGAAATAGGCAAAATCCTTCTCAAAGGCCAGGCCTGCTTCTTCTTGCACCATGGCAACGAGAGATTAAGGCCTGGAGGATTAACACTATTAGGGATTTCGAAAGAAAAGTAGTCTGACTGACTTCTACTCACTACCTACTTTAGTATTCATCTAAATTCAGCAGGGGTCACGCCGCTTATTTATTTATTTATTTTTTTGTGTCATATATCGAGCAAAAAGGATACTGATACTAAATATAAGCTTGCGAGTGTTTTTGTGACGATGACATCATTGTATAGTCCCAAATTGCAAGGCGAGTTGTGATACAGGACCCAAAGTCAACCTACTTTCTTTCCCAGGAACGACGAACTCGCAGCAAAATGACCAAGAGCCATAAAACTAAGTTTATCTTAGTTTAACCAGACCACTGAGCTAATGAACAGCTCTCCTAGGACTGGCCCCAAAGGATTAGATTGGTTACTTAGGAACGGGTCCTACAGCTTATTGTGGGATCCAAACCATATTATATCGAGAAATGAATTTTTGATCACCAGAAATAAATGCCTGTGGTTCCGCATTGGCAGAAAGGGGGAGCGAACCCAGGCTACCTGATTGATAGGTGGGTACGCAAACCACTCGTCCAATGAGGAACTGATAATACGAGAAAGCTACACCTTGAGCAAATATAGCAAAGTGAGTATACAAATATACATTACTTTATTTCAGTACTATTGAAATTGTAATATCTTTAGTGGAAGATTAGTATTTTGCTTATATCATCAATATGCATAGCTTAGAGGATCATAAACTTATCATACAGATACTGTTGCATTAATTACTATGATGTATTTATTTGTGATATTCGGACACTTTAATATTCGTTAATGTGTAATGGTTTCAATATACTGCAAATCTGTGTTCAGGTTTGCAGTTTTACATTTCGTGGCCAATACAGTATTTATGTGTGGCAAGTGTATGAATGTGAAAAGAAGCTGAGGAAATGTCTGTTCTTAAAGGAAAATTACCATCCCATCACAGAGCAGTGCATGTAGCCATTAATGACGAAATTAACTGGAATGATATAAAAAACCTGAAACCACTCACACTGTAAAAGGTACTCTACGTCATATGTCTTTGCAAGTAACTCCGAATGATTTCGACAGTCGCAAGGACCTACTTCTAATTATCACATATTCACCAGGCTACTGATTTCAATCTGTTTATAAACAAGCGAAATATAATTCTTGTAAATAAATGATCAATGGAGCGCATGATGAGGAGACCTTTTAAGAAAATCACAAAAATTATTCGGAAATGAGTAGCTGCTCTTTATTATATCCGCATGACACGGCAGTCAATATTGTTTATATTGTTACATAATTATTAATAAATTAACATAATACTAAAGTCAGAAATTTTAACGAGGATCAGAGAAATTTCGCCTCAGCACTCTCATATAATATTCTTGTTGACGATGAGGCTCTGTTTCCAAATGAACTTTGCGACTCGGGACAGTGCACTGAACAAATAGTGAAAATAATGATATAGAACTTCAAAAAGTTGGACACGGTTACGAAAGAATAATATATTGCTTTCCAAAATACTTACAGCATTTCAAATAAAAATTTAGAGCACATTTTTTTTGTGTTTTATACTTATAGCACCAATTTATGATTGTGATTATGTTTTGCAAATTGCAACTTTTTGTTTACTTGCATGCATATAAAATGTCTTAATGTGCTATTTTTTTACTAGCATTATAATTATTTCATTTATTTATCATCATTAGATTAATTCTTTTATTCATTAATCTCAAGTAAATTCTTAAATTTCCTTTGAATTACTATCAATTATACCTTAGCAGGTCAAGAAGGTTTCATAAATGTTCAAGAAAGTTCATCCGGGCTGCGGATTAAAGCACAACCATGAGACTATGTACTCCTCTCTCTCTCTCTCTCTCTCTCTCTCTCTCTCTCTCTCTCTCTCTGTAGCTATGCTTATACACGTGTCAGTAATCCCCTCCCCACTTTCCACAGTGGCGCTACCTAATGACTCTG
Source organism: Macrobrachium nipponense (assembly GCF_015104395.2). Classification (NCBI taxonomy): domain Eukaryota; kingdom Metazoa; phylum Arthropoda; class Malacostraca; order Decapoda; family Palaemonidae; genus Macrobrachium; species Macrobrachium nipponense. The sequence goes on along the minus strand of NC_087220.1, from coordinate 13,773,677 downwards.
GTTCAAACAGATAACGCCGTTTAATCCTGTTGCTTTAACATTCTTTTTATTGATGTCCTTTAATTCAACAAAACATTTAATTCCCAAGGTAGTGGGATGCTATGTTATATAACACCTTAAACGTCTCTCATTATTTTCATGCAATTGCATGTTGTTACATTACTGTTTTTTAAAACGAAAGACCTTCCAACTCTTTTGTCTATTTAAAATGACATACAAGTCTATAATCTCTTTAGCATCAGGAAATGTTACGAGTCCAACTAAAACACTTAAAACGGAAGAACTGGAAATGAACTACATTTATATTAAATTATGAAGACTATTCTTAAATACAGACACTGCTTTATTTCCAGTGTAGCTAAGTTAATGCAAAATTTCATGATCACTTCCAGTTGGTGATTCTATATGTTTTTCTGGTTGTTTTTAAAGTGAAGACTTTGATGGTTAACTGGGTATCCTTCCCTTCGATCAGGACATCAATTGTTAAACGGAGGATGGTATGCTGGCGCATGGCGCGACTCAATTCATCAAATTCTTCTCGAGAATTACCCAAAACAAAGGTGTAGTCGATATAACTCACATACATTTTTGGCTGGTTGTTGCTTTTAAAGACCCTCTGTTTGGCGATTCCCATAGAGAAATTGGTGAACAGGACTCTGAGGGGAGAGCCCATCACCACAACGTAGATCTGGGATGGAAGGCTTATTCAGGGATGTTCAGAATGAGGGTGGAGGGGCCCCTATACACTCTATCCAGAATCATTTGGATAATTTTATCTGCAGGGACTTTTATGAATAATAATAATAATGGGTAGAATAAAACAAAGATTTACTGAGATCACGACAGACACAATCAGACAACAACTAAAGAAAATGCCCAGCTGGAAACCACCAGGTGCCGATGAAGTCCATGGATACTGGCTCAAAATCTTGAAGGCCTTATTACACCCACGAATAGACCCAATGGATGACCGCAGGGAGAAAATCCTTAGTACAAGACGACAAGAACAAGGGGAATATAGCAAGTAACTATAGGCCTATCACCTGCCTACCAGTAATGTGGAAGTTACTAACAGGCATCATCAGTGAAAGGCTATACAACTACCTAGAGGATACAAACACCATCACCCACCAATAGAAAGGCTGCAGAAAGAAGGGTAGGGGCACAATAGACCAGCTTCTGATAGACAAAATATTAATGAAGACCAGTAAGAGAAAGAAAACCCAATTACCTATGGCATAGATTGACTATAAGAAAGCCTTCGACATTATACCACACACATCGCTAATAGAATGCCTGAAAATATATGGGGCAGAGGAAAACACCATCAACTTCCTAGAAAATATAATGTAAAACAGGAATATAATACTTACAAGCTCTAGGATAAGACTAGCAAGGGTTAACATCATGAGAGTGATCTTTCAAGGCCACTCACTGTCCCAACTACTCTTCATAGTTGCCACGATTCCCATGACAAAGGAAGGGTACTGCATAAGATGGATGCTGGGTACCAACTCAAGAAAGGAGGCAACAGAATTAACCATTTGATGTTCATGAACGACATAAAGCTCTATGGCAAGACCATTAAGGAAATAGACACCCTAATCCAGACTGTAAGAATTGTATCTGGGGACATCAGGACGTAGTTTAGAATAGAAAAACGTGCCTTGGTCAACATACAAAAAGGCAAAGTAACAAGGATTGAAGGGATAAAGCTACCAGATGGGAATAGTGTCAAACACATAGATGAGACAGGAAACTCATAACTGTATAAGAGAAGGAGAGGATATAGAACACCATGAGATGAAGGACATGATCAGGAAAGAATATATGCAGAAACTTAAGGAGATAATAAAGTCAAAACTCAACGCCGGAAATACGATAAGAGCCATAATCCTAAGGGCAGTACCAGTAATTAGATACAGGAGTAGTGGTGTGGACGAAGGCTGAACTCCACAACATAGACCAGGAAACTAGGAAACATATGATAATACACAAAGCACTACACCAAATTGCAAATGCAGACATAAAATGAAAGGAGGGAGGGAGAGGACTACTAAGCATAAAGGACTTCGTCAACATCGAGAGCAGAGGACTGGGGCAATATCTGAAAACCAGTGAAGATGAGTGGCTAAGGAGTGCATGGGAAGAAGGACTGATAAAAGTAGACAAAGACCTAGAAATATATAGAGACAGGAGAATGACAAAAGGAAATGGAGGAGTGGCACAACAAACCAATGCACAGACAGTACCCGAGACACACTAAAGAACTGGCCAGCGATGAAGCAACGCAATGGCTACAGAGGGGGATAATCAAGAAGGAAAGAGAAGGAAACAGTGGCACAAGATCCTGCACTAAGAACCATACATGTTCAAAGAACGATAGATGGAAATAACATCTCACCCTTATGTAGAAGTGCAATATGAAAATCGAGACCATAAACCATATGGCAAGCTATGTCCGGCACTTGCACAGAGCCAGTGCAAAAAGAGGCATGATTCAGTAGCAAAAGCCCTCCACTGGATGCCTTGATGCAGGAAACGCCCAACTACCTCGCAGTAATATGTGGCACTAGCACCAAACTGAGGGAGTGTTAGAAAACGCTCAGGCAAAGATCCTCTTGGACTATGGTACCAGAACAGATAGGGTGATATATATCAATAGGCCAGGCGTGATGGTGATCGACAAAATCAAAAAGAAAGTATCACTCATTGATGTCGCAATACCATGGGACACCAGAGTAGCTGAAAAAAAATTGCTAACTATGACGACTTGAAAACAGAAAAAAGGTTATGGGATACACCAGTGGAAATTGCATCCATAATCTTAGGAACACTAGGCACGATCTTGAAAAGGAACTTGGAAAAACTAGTTGTTGAAGTAGCTCCAGGACTTATGCAGAAGAGTGTACTACTATAAACCGCAGATAGCAAGAAAAGTGATAGACTCCTAAGGAGGCAGGATGCAACCCGGAACCCAAAACAATAAAAACTACCCAATCGAATATGATGACTGTGATAGACCATAGAAAAAAAAAACTAATAATAATAATAATTAATAATAATTAATTAATAATAATAATAATAATAATGAGAGTAGCGTAGTGTTCCTGTTATCCACTTTTACCACTGCCCAAACTCCCCCATTTTACTGAACCTAGTAAGGATGAAAATCATGTCACTTAATGCAGTTTTGTCCTTAGTCCTTATTTCTATTCTATTTTTCTTTTTTTATGTAATTTCTATCCAAAATATTAATATTGATGGAGGCTTCAATGGATATCCTGTTCAAGTGCCACAAAACCTATTGGTCTGTCAACAGGGCTGATGACAAAAATTGCGACATCAAATGGAATGCATCTCATTATTGGCTTTGACGTGAAATGCTTTAAATACTGCACTGCTCTCTAAGTATCGCCATTAATGGTCCTCAGTGATTCCATATCCTTTTTGTGTTTCCGTCCTATAATTTCCTCACATTTTCTCATTTAACCATTTTGCTTTAATGTGAAGTACTTACAACTAACGCCCATCTATAGGTTCAGCCTTCAGAACAGGTGACAAAAAGTAATGAAGAAAAAGCAGACATACGATACGCTTTTCAGTCTTTTGTGAACTTATAGCTTAAATGTGCGACAATTAAAGCTGCCCATTGCCCCACTTTGTTTGTAACAGTGGTTGTCTACTGCGTCAGTGAATGACGAGGAAGCCTCCTTCTTTAATTTCCGGTACTCAAAAAATCTCTTATCAGTGGCACATAGTCCCTGGCCCTCCTGCTTGTCTGTCTCCGTAGGGTATCTCTCGTTCATTATTGAAAGAGCAGCTTTCCATGCTATGCTGATTTCTGATTCAAACTATCTGGTACAATATATTGCAGCCTTGCATGCCGTCGCATATGTCTCTCTCTCTCTCTCTTCTCTCTCTCTCCGCTCTCTCCTTCTCTCTCGTCTCTCTCTCTCTCTCTCTCTCTCTCCTTCCTCTCTCTCTCTCTTCGTTAATTATGCTTAAGAAACACCACACTATAAGGTTACAGATGGAAAGCAATGCAGAGCAAAATAGGACCTCTTCTGTTGAAGAACGAAAAAGCGGAATCCCTTAACTCATGAACAATGCTGGCCATTACACGAAAATACTGGAAGCTGTAAATTCTTGGTGCTTTCCACCGCTTATGTTTAAGAAATTTCATGATTATTATATCCAGAACACTTTACTGAGGCCGTTACTGTTATTATCAACAACGCCAAACATTTGGGTTTGATAGCTCGCATATTACTGCTGTAATTTGTTTTCAATGTATAAGGTTTTGTATACCCTTTTGAGAGCATGGCATATGTTTGTTGTAGGCATGTGTGAATACACAGTTTTAATTGATCCTTTCCCATCCACCAAATTTCATTCTGAAGCATTACACATAATTATTTATGTCACTCAAACACAGATTCATCTTTTTGTATCAGGGATGATTGAGTTGGGTTCATTTCCTAAGAAACTTAAATACCTTGTCATGTACAGGGAATTGCTCAGGGGAAGGAAAAAGCGTGGAGCCAAAAGATTGACACTGTGTATGAGATTATATACCCATACTTTAGCTCAGTTCTGTTAAGGTTGCATCCCAGCACAGTTGACTACACACCCGTAAATAATTGCTGCTTTAGTTAGCAGGTATCTCAATGGACTGTTGTGCTCACGTTACGGCATGTACATGAATTGCTAAGAAAACAGTGCCCTCCAGTCAGAATCATACTCTCCGTTAGGCTGATGACAGCGGATTCCAGAATCTTCATATCATACGAACAATTACTTTAGAAAACTAGCTCGGTCTCATGCCAATTTATT
>NC_087220.1:13761341-13763841 GCF_015104395.2 Macrobrachium nipponense | reverse complement strand
AAGAATTTATATTTTATAATGAAGAAAAGTATATTTCGGGCCCAGAAAATGTTCTATCTTACTGAGTTGGAAAAGGTTTTCCAAAGTTTACCTGAGGTAGGCTACAAGTTTGTTTTCAGCCGTAATGATGTCCTTAGAAAGAAATCTTTGTATAAATAAAATGAACTCCCGGTTACATAAGGAAAGAAAAACGTGTTTTTGAAGCACACATTGTTCCTTTACAGAATAGGAACTTAGACTAGGGGAGGCGACTGGAGAGGAACAGTTGCAGCATATTGCGGGTAGGAAAATCTTCAAAGGAAGTTGAAGAATACTAAAATAAGACGAATCTATAGCCTCTCTCCATTTTTGGAAATAAGTGTTTTGCTAAATTACGCGTCATAAATAAATGACCCTGTTAAAGGACCAGATTTAAACGGCATTGTCTGTTTAACCCAGGGTCACTGGGCAATGCCATCGTTGAAAGTGGGGAGAAAGAATTGAAATGTGTATGGGAGGAAGCAGGTCCGACCTTTCAGAAGACTTAGTGTATTCTAAAGGCCCTTGATTTTTTTTTAAGATGCAAGCAATGCAAATTCAGTGAGTTTTCTCAGTTTAGGAGACAAATATAACCGAATTAATCGTATGAACGTAGTTTATTTATATATCTTTCAGGAATAAAGACATGCCAAAAATTTATTCTAAATCGAAAGGTATGACAGATGGGATTTGCTGAATACTAATTAAAAAAAGTGATGTGATGACTAGAAATTTAAAATGATATAAAAAAGGAACATATAAATTGTGTGGTAAGTTGCTAATTACAACTATTACAATATTGTATCTCGTTCATATATCTGGAAGAGAGGACAAGTAAGAGAATGTAGTCGGAATCATAAATTAGAGAGAACCATTCACATATAAAACAATGATAAATCTTATTCCAACCTAACTTGACAAGTAAACATGCATCCATGCAATGCTATGCATGCGCATGCGATTGTAATGTCATTGCTGTTTTGAACAACTGACATTGCTTTGTATGTTATTCGGCTCTATAAAAATAGAAAAAAACCCTGAGAACATTTTCTATGTCCCTGCGAGAGACGCCTGAGAATGGCATAAACGCCTGCACACATGTCATGAACACATGGCAATTACTCGTGGCAGGAGAGGTTAATAATTTTTATTGTATTGTTTTCCATATGTCACACATGGATGTATTCATCAATTAAACTAGATTGTCTTACGAGGGCTGAATGTAATTTTATCACTCAGTGCCATAGGAAACTAATGAACAATTAGAAGAGAATTCACTGACAAAAAGCAATGGATGACGAAGTCATGGGAATTTTCTCACTATCTTCGAAAACTGACATTTAAAAACTTATTCATCATAAGAAATATACAATGAATTTAATACCATATTATTGCAAATTACCGTTGGAACAACACTTTCACTGTGTTAGGCTGTGTATTATGTATGAATGAGCGCGATTTAGACTGAAACCACCCCCTTTAGACCGTTTTATTTTTCTGAGCAGTTTAAGAATTTTCAGTTGCTCACATTACAGAGAGACGCTTACCTTTAACCGCGTCATTTTAGATCTGGAAAGTCTGGGAACGTTTCCCAAATTTGAGGGAGTCCTTTGTTCCTATATTCTACATATTTGGCCAAATATAACGCGAGAGAAATTTGCTTAAAAAATTAAAAGATCTTTTAGAAGCGAGCGAGAGAGAGAGAGAGAGAGAGAGAGAGAGAGAGAGAGAGAGAGAGAGAGATAACGTTGGTTCGTTGTAATATCTCTTGTAAAAATCAACTCATATTTTGTAACCTTTATCTAAGCTTGTACGTGTCTGTGTGTCTGAGAGAGAGAGTTAAAAAACGTTTTATATTAAATACTATACGTCTTTCAAAGCTTAAGCTAGAATGGCAAACGAGCAGTACATATTGTTTTATATGAACACACTCTATATCTTAAGCAATAACAAGATGGAACAAAACCGCCAATATGACGCATTTTATGCGTTATTTTTTTCTCTCTCTCTCTTTTGTTAATTTCCTTTTATTTCTTTTGACTGAAGCGGTGATATATTGGTCAAAACAAATATAATGTTAGCTGTTATTATCATAGTTGACATCAATGAATTGATTAATTCCATATGACTATTGTGTCTTTAGGCAACACTCTTCCTTTTATAATATACTTATTAACACAATAAACATAAGGTACATCGACTGGAAAAAACAACGGGGTCGAAAAAGAGCTGAGAAAGATCACAGAAAAGGTAGAAAGCGCCTGTAATTATTTTCGTATCACTTTCTTATATTTCCATGTCAAAAATATTAAGGCCCAAACATCCTTAGAGGTCCAATACTCTTACGTTGGGAGCTACTTACACCCAAGATTTATAACTGAAAGGCGCTTTTTCGCTAGTAGAATTCGAATTGTAATTGGTTTATAAACAATGATGTACCTGATTTTTCACCAATATCTTTTGATGATATTAAGCAAGAAGA
>NC_087220.1:13733841-13756341 GCF_015104395.2 Macrobrachium nipponense | reverse complement strand
TCCTGAAGAATTGGGTTTTTGTTTATGTGTGTGTGTATCTAAAGAGGTCATGAGGGTGCAATATAATGAGATACCAGCAAAAAGTAGAGTATTCTGGCAGTATTGAAGATTTTGTAAAACACTTGCCCATGGGAAGGCACATAAATTGCCAGTAAAAGTGAGAATTTTAGTGTTTGAGTGATGGTTCATTTTTATCATTTCCACTGAACATGTTTTGTTGAACATTTTCCATTGCACTGTCTGAAGCCAAAGATTTTTATGAAGTGACTCAGAGACAAGTTCTCCTTTTGATTTGTTGTTAGTTTTAACACTATACATACTCTTTTATTTTTTCACATGTATGCAGTTGTTTTTATGATTTTCTAAAATGTAGTGACCTTTGTCTTTTTCTCAGATGTTCTTATATGTGATCTAGTGGTTAGGGAATTTTTTGACAAAATATCTATGGCTTCGGTCAAGACAAACTGACATTTTATGGGATAAATTACGTATGAGAGAGACTCAATTTTTTATTTTCTTATTTGCTAGAAGTAAGGGTACTCATACCTTTAAATTCATTGATTTATTTCCTTTTCCTTATCATGTTTAGTTTGGGAGTGAAACTTGTATAATTTATAGGTAGTGAGTTTCGTTTAGTCTTAGTCATTGATACTGTACCTAGTAACAGAGAAAAAGACTGGCGTTTACGACGCTAAGTGGGGTGGGGGACTTTCAAAAAGTTAGGTGTTTTCTTCTTTTCTTTGATCTTTGAGGTTTGGTAATGGGAAGGAAAAATTGGGAAAGATATATATAATATATATATATATATAATATATATATATATATATATATATATATATATATATATATATATCACATACACAATTATTATTATGTGCAATAGTAGTATAATTACTAGAAGGACCTCATGTACCGGAAGAGAGCGGCGTAAGAGTCAAATCTTACAAAGAGCTAAGCAAACAATATATACAGAACGTAAGACGCTACAATCTGACGTCGGCAGTTGCCAAACACTGTTTGGAAAAAGGCCACAGATTAAATAGTGAGTACATGAATTTTATTTACACAGGAATACTAACAAATCGACAAGACTGATTGTAGAGAATGCTTTTATAACATGCACTAACAATGTAATGGAAGACAACACTGGGAATGGATTCGAGACAGCATATCAAGGAAATTATATAACTACAGAACAGAGAACAGACAAACATACACATAAAAAACAGATGATGCGGATTCACTGTCAATGACCTACTCGGTCAAAATGTTAATCAGCACATCATTATTTGAACTCAAGCGTTGACGTGGTAAGGGAGAGATAATCGTGAGTTTTAAACTAATGGAAACAAGCTATGCCGATAAACATTTTCAGAACATTGTATTTATTATATACTATTATAAATATAAAGTACTTTTTATCTAATATTTTGCTCCTAAATTAGTTCTAAAATCACAAAATCATGTTTGATATTTTCAAGCGTCATCTCACCTTTATTAACGAATGCGAAGATTCATCAGTGGGTCTCCTTTATAACTTTATATTCATTTATGGAATCAGTTTCCGATGAGCAATCTTGAGGCCGAAAGGAGAAATTGATAGTCAATGCATGGATATAGGTTCCTGATAATTGTCTCCATAATGCGATGATTAGTAATGAAACGGACATCGGTAACAACCCGTGTAAAGTGACATGTCTTCCCAGCATCATTTCAATGGAAATTCGCGAAGCTCCACCAACTGCAATTAGTGAAATCCTTAATATTCATGACGCAGTCTCGCGTCACCTTTAACGGTAATTTTGACAACCATTTACTGCCGGTGAGAGTTATTGGTTTGTTTGGTGTTGCCTTTGAGGCAGACAACGACATTTGTGACAGGATTATGACCCGAGGTCTGTCGTGACTTGAGAAGTTCAGTGTTTCTGATAGATAATGACAAGTAGGGGTATCACTGGACACTAGGTGGGGTCAATACTGTGGTGAAAAAAGTTATTTGCCCCTCTTTAAAGAAAATCCAATCGACTTTTCTGTCTTCTATAATATATATATATTATATATATATATATATGTATATATATCTATATATATAAGATATATAATATACATCACATATACTATATATATATATATAGATATAGTATATATATATATATATATATATATACATATATATATATATATATATATATAATATATATATATATATATATATATATATATATATATATATATATATATATATATATATATATCTATATATATATATATATATATATATATATATATATATATATATATATATCTAATATATATATATATATATATATATTATCATATATATATAGAATATATATATATATATAATTATATATCTCTATATATATATATATATATATATATATATAATATATCTATATTATATATATATATATATATCTATCATATATATATATATATATCATATATATATATATATATATATATCTCTCATATAGGCTATATATATAATAATATATCTCTATATCTATTTTACTATCATATATAATATAATATCTTATATATATCCTAATATATTATATATATATATATATCTCTATCTATATCTATATATATATACTATATATATCTATATCTAATTATTATAATTAATGTATCTATATATAATAAATATATATTATATTATAATTATATTATTAATTATTATAATTATCTATATATTACTATATATCTCTATCTCATTATACCTCTCATATATATATATCACTATATATCTAGCTATATCTATATATATATACTATCTATATATCTATATATCTCTCTCTCGATCTACTATTAAATCTATATATATCTCTACTATATATTAAATACGATATATTCTATCTTATATCTATATCTATTATATATCATATATATATATATTATATATCATCTATAGATATCTATATATATAATCTCTATATCTCTATCTATAGCTATATCTATAAGATATATTCTATAATATATATAGCTAATCTATCTCTATCTTCTCTATCTATAAATCTAACTCTATCTCGTCTTATCTTCTATATATATCTATTATATAATACCTATATATATAGCTATCTATATAATATGTATCTTAGATAATCTCTATTATCTATATATATATATCTATATATATATAATATATACTCTTATTTAATCTTCGATAAATATATCTATCTCAATTAATCAATATATATCTATCTATATATATCTAATATATATCTCTCCTATTCTTCTCTATTCTCTAATATCTATCTGTATATAATTATTCTTAGATATCTATATATACTATCATAATCTCTTATATATATTATATATATATATATCTATATATATACATCTATATATGATTATATCTATCCTCTAGATATATCTTATCTATACTAATATCTATATATTATACCTCTCTTTACTATAATATAATCTATATATATATATCTATAGTTATCTATATACATATATCTTATATATATATGTTCATATATCTACTATATATCTCTATAATCTATACTATTCTATCTATATATCTATATATATAAATATATATATATGTTGTGTGTGGTGTGTGTGTGTGGTGTGTGTGGTGTGTGTGTGTGTGCATTAAGCTACAAATGTCCTTTAAATATTCCAGTTCAACAGTGATTTTGTAAGGTCGGAATCGGTATCAACTCATACCTTACGTGTTGGCCGAGTCAGTAAAGACGTCACTGAAGTCCTGATTTCTCCTATGTCCGACGGCTCGAATCCACGAGAGAACGAAATCATTATCACCTAAAATATTTCCCTTCAGTTCACATATATGAAAATATATTAATTCCGAGGTAGAGCAAATTAGATGTTCAAGGACATTTGAAGCTTAATGCATGTATATAAATCGCATTGATATAAGAAAAATTTATATATGTATATATATATACGTATAATATAATATATATAGATTATATATATATATATATATATATATAGATATATATATATGTGTGTGTGTGTGTGGTGTGTGTTGCATGTGCATATCCAATGTAGCACGAAAGAACAAGTACTTGAGAACATCCTTAAATCCACAGTAGAAAGGTGAGTGGAACTCCAAGGGACTTGGAACAAGTATTTTCGTAGTTTATACTATATTTTCAAGTTCGCACTGAATATAATAGAGTTGACAGATCTCTATATAAAACAAAAAACAAAAACAGAAACTGGGGTGGGGTTACAGTTTGTTATTCTGGGCCGTGTATTGTTTAATTAAAAGAGATCAGAAAAGGGAATCAAGTTATAATCCAGGATGGAAATTTTAATTCCTTGTTGATGCAGCTTCAATAAAAATGGACTCCAACAGAATCATTTTGCAGTGATCTTTAGCCCTGCAGATTATCAAGGAATTATCCCAGTTAACAGCATGGCCTGTCTTAAGCCAATGATCAACAATGCCATTATTTGTTAATCTTCTTGATATGCGTATTTGTGCTGAAAGCATCTTACCTTTAGTTCTTTTGAAGTTTGCCTAATATCAATCTTATTACATTATTTACAAAGAATACTGGATACAATATTGTTTGACTTTGGCGGGCTATTCTTAATTAGTTTTATTCCTCTCAAAATAGTATATATTTAAATATTAAGTTAACATCAATACTTTTTAAAATGGGACAGTAGGAATGAAAATAAGATGAAATGGTGCACAGAGAATATTCTTAAATTCTTTGGTAATACTGGTTGGATTATAATACGTCTTTTTTTTTTTTACAAGTCTCAAAAAGTATGTAGGGTAACATAATGAATTCTCCTTATTTTATCAATAATTTTAAACTCTCCTAAAAAAATTTCCGGACTACAAATTCTATGAGGTATGAGATACATACTGGAAAATGTAATCTTAATTTGTTTAGCATGGTTATAATAAAATGAATATATGACAAGCCATTTTGTTGGTGTCCTATATGTTTAAAAAAAAATTGACATATTTCAATGATAATTTACATTTAACTTCTTGGGGATGGATAAGTTAGACTGGGAAATAAATATACCAGCATCAGAATTGTTTCTGGAATAGTCTGTTGGTGGAAGAATTATGAGCAAATGGTGACCAAGCTTAATATAGACCTCGGAAAACGAGGACCAGAAACTGTTTAGATATCTTATTTGTGATGTCCTTGAGTGAGCGCCCGTGACCTCCGGGAGCATATTGATTTTTTTTTTCTTGCGTAAGTATTACAGCGGCCGAAATAAGGATGTTTAAATGAATTTGTTTAGAATCATTTTATAAGATAGGGGTAGGGTCGGGAAACAAATTTACTTGGGGAACAGTTTAGTTAGGGAAGTTTCGAAGAAGACTACAGTGGTTTGCTCATGCCACGCAGAGAGAAAATCATGTATGTAAGAACATTTTTGCATGCGTTGTGTTTGAGACTTAACAATAAGCCAAGGTTTATAGGTGGTTTGCTCATGCCACGCAGAGAGAAAATCATGTATGTAAGAACATTTTTGCAAGCGTTGTGTTTGAGACTTAACATAAGAACCAAGGTTTATAGGTGGATATGTTTTTGTTTTTTTTTTTCGTTTACTTTTTCGTGTATATGATATTATGTGCTGATGTAATGTGTACTTGATGTTTGTATTTTTTTGTCCATTATGGGCCTTGTACTTACAGAAAAAAAAACAAAAAAAAAAAAAAGAAGAATAGCTATCTACTCTGTATTTTTTTGTATTGTATCTTTTTTGGGACAAGTTTGTACTTATATTTTGTATATCTTGTCAATAAAATAACTAACTAACTAGAAGAGGAAGGTGAAAGTTCATATGGAAGGTCAAATGGCAAAGGACATAAAGGAGAAAGGTTTAAGAATTCAGGATGCATTGCGGGCAGAGGAAGGTGGCGAAGGCTAATAAGAAATAGCCACCCGATATAGAAATAGGTCAAAAAACTAAAGACAAAGAAGAAAACCAAAATATCAAATCGTTCATGCGATGTTTTTTTTCCCATTTTATGTTTAAAATATGGTCTCTTGTCCGGAGCTACGGGTTAGACCCAAAGCTAACCATTTCTTAAGCACTAAGTTGCCAATAATACAATTCTCCAAACTTACGGAATTGACTTTAGATACCCTATTTTTAGCTTTTGTTTGTTTGTTCCTGGGACATGAAAATGAATATTTGTCAAGATTCCATGATAAGCCCCGGCAAAGACAGGATGCAATTTGTTATATAGCTTGTATTTCTTATTACATTAAACCTCATATCCTTTTTGGACTGTAGGATATTCGCTTCCGAACACGGGAAAATATTTTGTAAAATTATTCAAATGCACTTCAGTCAGTGCTTACTCACCCAAAATATGAATAGTTTCATGCTTTCATATTTACTTGAATGAATGCTGGAGTCGATCACGGATCTCTGCCTTTATGTTATATTGTTTTTTTTTTTCATCCCCTCCGCTTGTTATGAATAACCATAATGATTTGTCAGATACTTCGTTTGCTTTATGTCTTACACGTACGAATTACGGTTTAATTACCCATTAATCTCCTATTTTTTTTATCCAACCTCTCTAACTACTAATATTTATAGATCCACATGTCAAATGTTTGCCTCAATGGAAAATCATAAATATTGGAATAATCATATATTGTTTCCTTTTTCTAATTCCTCAATTTCGTTTCCATACTCTGTTCTGATCTTCCAACAAACTTATTAAGAAGTGTAGTGTACCTAAATTTTTTATACTGTTCTGTGTTTTATGCTGTGCGTACACACACACACACACACACACATATATATATATATATATATGATATATATATATATATATATATATATATATATATATATCTATATATATATATTATATCTAATATCTATATAACTATTATATATATATATATAGCTATATATATATATATCTATATATATATATATATATATATATATATATATATATGTGATATAGATATGATATATATATATATATATATATATATATATATCTATATATAATATTAACAGTGGATCATATATATATTATAGTACTATATATATATATATATATATATAATAAGATATATATGTATAGATATTGATATATATATATATAACATGTATATATATTATATATATATAAGATATATATATATATTATATATATATATATATAGATATATATATATCTATGTATATATCTATATATATATGTATATATACATATATAATATATATTATAATATATATATTATATCTATAATATATATATATATATATATATATATCTATATCTATATATATCTATCTATATATATATATATATATATATATATATATATATATATATATATATATATATATATATATACATATATATATATATAGATAGATATATATATATAGATATATATATATATATATATATATATATATATATATATATATCTATATATATATATATATATATATATATATATATATATGTATGTAGATATATATATATATATATATATATATATATATATAGATATATATATATATATAAATCATTCATTGAATAGAATGGCTTTTTCACTGTTTACCAGCATTTTTTGAAATTGATTCATATTTTCTAATTATTTTCTTCACTTCATTGTTCAGGTTACTAATGGACACATAATGGGGTTCTTCCATTTACTCCATATTTTCACAAAAACGCGACAGCTGTTTCGTCAACCTATACGTATTGACGTTATCAAGCGTACTGATACAAATATGTTGTTTTTATTTAGCTGACCTTGTGTCAGCACGGGCTCTTGCTCACAGAGCAGCCCGTAATATACAAATATGAGCCTACATGCGTTTTGTGACGTCATGAGGACGGAAAGGTAGTACAATTGCCAGATACCTAGTTTTTAAATATTTACAAAAGACTATAGTGAAACATAAAATAAGACAAATAAATAAATATGTTAACAGAAATTATATCAAAATTGAAAGTAAGTTATTATATACACATTTACATAAATATATATTAATTACATTTATGTTTAATTCAACAAAATGTAAGTGTGCGCTCCTTTCCGCGTGTGGTGGTGGTCTTGTTCCACGCGGTTGAAGGGCTGCCCTCCTACACGAGGGCAAAGATCGGTCTGCCTCGCGTTGGATGTTAAGGTTTGGGCGTTGCATGGCGATGCTGACGGCTTCTGATATCAATAAACGATTGTAGTTGCCTTCCTTGTGTATTATTTTGGTGTTTGTGAGAAGTTCTTGTAAGGATGGTTTTTTATTGTGGGTATCCACAAAGTGCTGGTGAATAGTACCTTGGTTCTGTGGGCCTGCATGCGACGTTAGAGTGTAGTGGTTGTGTGGGTCCGATATACCATTTTTGGGGGACTGACATTGCCTTCGTCAGCACAGACAAACTTGTATACTATATCAGATTCAACCTCTTTCTCCGTCGATGGAGCCGTACTATTTTTCATTACCTCTTTTTAAGAGGTCACTTTTTGGAAGAACACCCACACCCAGAATCTATGGGAGATATTGATGATACCTTTATCACAACAAAGGGCGAAAATGACAGATGATTAGTGAATAAACTCCGAGCAAATTCTACGTTAAATTTTACGGTAGAAAAAAAGTGATGAGAAAATGCTCCCCTTCTTGGACGTACTTGTGACCCAGAAAAACAACAAATACAATACCACCATATACACTAAAAAGACAGATGCTGGGAGATGCTTAAATGCTAGAGGAGAATGCCCTGATGCATATAAACGGTCCGTGGTAAATGCATACATAAAATGTGCCATAACACACTGTTCGACGTGGAAAGCGACGAACGAAGAAATTAACAGAGTTCAACAGGTGCTCACAAATAACGGCTACCCAGATGACATGTTCCAGCAAGTTGGTTCCCCCAAAAAGAGATTAGAGGCTTTCCATAACCCGACCCCGAGGGACAACACACGACAAAGACAAAGAAATAGTGATATACCATCAGATATCATACAACAAACACCACGAAGACGAAAGGAAAGCCCTGCTTGGATATTCTGCGAAGAGGAACCACCCCCCTAGCACCATATAACAAAAATAACAGCAAGAATTTTACTGCAAGCCAAACCTTACGGCCTCACTGGTAATGAAAAATAGTCCGGCTCCATCGACGGAGAAAGAGTTTTGAATCTGATATAGTATACAAGTTTGTATGTGCTGACGAGCAATGTCAGTCCCCCACCCCCAAAAATGCTATATCGGACACATAATCACTACACTCAAACGTCGCATGCAGGCCCACAGAAACCAAGGTGCTATTCACCAGCACTTTGGTGGATACCCACAATAAAAAAACCATCCTTACAAGAACTTCTCACAAACACCAAAATAATACACAAGGAAGGTAACCTACAACTCGTTTATTGTTGATACAGAAGCCGTCAGCATCACCATGCAACGCCCTAACCTTAACATCCAACGCGAGGCAGACCGATCTTTTTTGCCCTCGTGTAGGAGGGCAGCCCTTCAACTGCGTGGAACAAGACCACCACCACACGCGGACAGGAGCGCACACTGACATTTTGTTAATTAAACATATATGTAATTAATACATATTATGTAAAATGTGTATATAATAGCTTACTTTCAACTTTGATATAATTTCTGGTCAACATATTTATTTATTTGTCTTATTTTATGTTTCACTATAGTCTTTGTAAATATTTGTAAAATAGGTATCTGGCAATTGTACTACCTTTCCGTCCTCATGACGTCACAAAACGCATGTAGGCTCATATTTGTATTAGTTCGCTTGATAACGTCAATACGTATAGGTTGACGAAACAGCTGTCGCGTTTTTGTAAAAATACTGGAGTAAATGGAAGAACCCCATTATGTGTCCATTAGTAACCTGAACAATGAAGTGAAGAAAATAAATTAGAAAATATGAATCAATTTCAAAAAGCTGGTAAACAGTGAAAAAGCCATTCTATTCAATGAATGTTGTATCCGTGAAAAATTGTGCCATAGAAGTATTATATATATATATATATATATATATATATATATATATATATATATATATATATATATATATATATATATATATATATATATATATATAATATATATTATATATATATGATATATATATATATAGTATATATGTATATATGTAGTATATATATTTAATAGATATATATATATATATAATATATATATATATATATATATATATATATCATATATATATATATAGATATATATATATATATATATATATATATATATATAATATATATATATATATATATATATATATATATATATATAGATATATATATATATATATATATATATATATATACATAATCATCAATAAAGGGAAGAGGTCACACAGATGTGCAGGCTGTCTTTATTCTGGCGTTTCGTAATTGTTAAATTAATTACATCATGCGGGCTGTTAAAATGAAAAATAAACTTCCTAGTAAAATTTTAAAAACAAAACTTTTTATGGAAAATTCAGAATGTAAAAGCTAGAAATTATTCTTGCAAAGTGTACGAACTATACACATTAAAATTAAAGGTATTAAATTTTTTTGGACTGAGGCAGAGGAGTGACGGCGTTTAACTATACAAAAACAAAAAAATAAATAAACAAAATAAGACAAGACAAATACAAAGGGGAGGATGACGTACAAATGCTTAACGATGGAACAAGTTCTTTCTTTAATAAAAAGTGATTCCTTAATAACAGGTCTTGACTGTTGGTGGTGTGGACTAAAATGCAAAGTCTTTATTATCAATATGTATTTTACATAAGTTTTGATGGGGAGGGGTTTTCTAATATTGGAGTGTTCTGGGTTTTTTTTGCAATTCTGCTGCCAGTACGGAAGCTTACGCCACGATGAGAAACGATACTTAACTTAAGGAGTCTGCTGGTGGATCTCAAATAGTTCCCTGTTTGACATTCAGGGGAAGAACATTTATGAATAACATCACAAGACACATAAGGCGATAATCGCTCCCTCGAGGTAAAGAGTGAACCGATGGTGAAAGGGTTCTTAGGAGTTAATTTGCGTCTATGACATGAAAATGTTCCTGAATTATTTCAGTGAACTTTTGTGAAATTTAAGGTCATGGGTAAATGAAAAGCATGCATAAAACTTCATTTTGGGACAATTAAAACATTCGGTTTAGTAATGAAATGGCACAGGGTATTACTAATAGATTGCCTTTAGTTGTAATTAGTTGTAATTAGAAGCATACTTACCTGGCACAGGGTACGCCAAATAGATTTATTTTAGTTGTAATTAGAAGCATACTTACCTAGCACATGGTATGTCAAATAGATTGATTTTAGTTGTAATTTGAAGCATACTTACCTGGCAAACGGTATTCTAAATATATTGTCTCTAGTTCTAATCAAAAGCATACTTACCTGGCACAGGGTACACCAAACAGATTGCTTCTAGTCATTATTTGAATAATTCTTGCCTGGCATAGGGTACACCAAGTAGATTACCTTCTAATTGTTAATTAGAAGCATACTTACTTGGGGCACAAGGTACACCCAAACAGATTGACTTCTAGTTGTAATTAAAAGCATACATTCTGGCATATGTAAACAACAAACAGATTGCTACTAGTTGTAATTAGAAGCATACTTACCTAGCACAGGGTACACCAAACAGATTGTTTTTTCTAGTTGTGATTAGAAAGCATGATTAACCAAATGCCCACAAGGGTACACTCATAGATTGCTTCTAAATGCAATTAGAAGCTTACATACTGGTCATAGGAATGTCCCCAAATAAAATTGTACATCTAGTTTTTTAATTAGAAGCTTACTTACCCAGGCCACAGGATACACCAAATTAATTGCATTTAGTTGTAATTAGAAGCATACTTACCTGGTACAGGGTATTCAAAATAGATTGCCTCTAGATGTAATTAAAAGCATACTTACCTGGCACAGGGTATTCAAAATAGATTGCTTCTAGTTGTAATTAGAAGCATAGTTACCTGGCACGGCATATTCTAGATTCCTTTTAGTTGAAAATTAGAATCCTAATTATCTGGCACAGGGTACGTCAAATATATTCCTTGTAGTTAAAATTAGAAGCATACTTACCCGGCACAGGGTAGACTATTTAGATTGCTTCCAGTTGTAATTAGAAGATACATACTTGGAAAAGGGTATGCTCTAGTTTTAATTAGAAGCATACTTCCCTGGAACAAGGTACACCAAATAGATTGCTTCCAGAGTTAATTAAAAGCTTAATTGCCTGGCACACGGGTAGCCAAATAGATTGCTTCTAATTGTAATTAGAAGCATACTTACCTGGCACAGGGTACACCAAATAACTTGCTGCTAATTGTAATTAAAAGTTTACTCAACTGGCACTTGGTACGCCAAATAGATTGCTTCTAATTGTAATTAGAAACATACTTACCTGGCACAGGGTACTCCAAATATTTTCCTTCTAATTGTAATTAGAAGCATATTTACTTGGTAAAGGGTATGCCAAATATATGGTCTCTAGTTGCAATTAGAAACATACTTACCTGGCAAAGGGTACTCCAAATAGGTTGCTTCTAGTTGTAATTAGAAGCTTACTTACCTGGCACAGGGTATTCGAAATAGATTGCATCAAGTTGTAATAAGAAGCATACTTAGCTGGCACGAGGTATTCCAAATAGGTTACTTCTAGTTATAATTAGAATCATACTTACCTGGCACAGGGTATTCCAAATAGATTTCCTCTAGTTGAAATCAGAAGCATACTTACCTGGCACAGGGCACGCCAAATAGAGTGCTTCTAGATTTAATTAGAAGCATACTTACCTGGCACGGGGTATTCCTAATAGGTTACTTCTAGTTATAATTAGAATCATACTTACCTGGCACAGGGTATTCCAAATAGATTTCCTCTGGTTGAAATTAGAAGCATACTTACCTGGCACAGGGTACGCCAAATAGAGTGTTTCTAGTTGTTAATAGAAGCATACTTACCGGCACAGAGTACAAACAAATAGATTGCTTCTAGTTGTAATTGGAATGATACTTACCTGGCACAGGGTACACCAAAAGGTGTTCTGTCATTTCCTTTGCTTCTCACAAAATGACCATATTTGGTTCCTAGTTCATCAACATTTTCGCTATAGCTTTTATTTTCCTTTGTTCCTTTTCATATTCATCTGATATACTAAGTCACTGAAGATTCCTTCCACAATCCAGGATTCCATCTGCTCACATCTGGTCCTCAGGTCTCCTGCTTCTGTTTGGAAATCTTTTAGTGTTTCTGAATCTTCATCCTCCCCTGTTATTGCCTAATGACTGGTTTGAGTTTCGGTCTGCTGGTGATTGTTAGGCCAATGTTTACGTTCCTCATGCTGTCTTGTTGATGAGATTATCTTCGGGGGCCTCAATTTTTCAGTGCATTTCCCTCCAAATATGTCTAGATCTTCCATACTTCTGTGGCTTTCCTTTAACTATTAACTTTGTATCTACTAGCTCTTCCTCTCTTTTTTTCTTGTTGTCAACTATTCCTCCTTCGTTGAAGCTGTCTGCTTTTTCCTAAGTCTCACCTTGAGATCCTCCCTTGTCTTCTGCAATCCAGTATTCCATCCATTCACATCTAGTACCAGGACTCCTGCTTGCTTCTTCCTGGAAAGCTCTTAGGGCTGTCGCATCGTTGTGCTAAGTTGTATTCTTTTCTCTGAGCTTCTGTTTACCTTGGATTTCAAATCAGACGCATGAGAGCTTTGAAGTCTTCAAAGATGGCTTCTAAGGATTTCGGAGCTTGCATCTTTGTATCCTGAGTCTTTGTGTCAGTATGTGACTCTCATTTATTATTCCTTCTTAGGTCGAACTTCACTGGGTGGCAGGCAGGACTCGGAGCCTCAAGGATTCTAAAACAACTCCAAGGAAACCTGTCCTTAGACTTGAGGTGAATTCTATTATATTTCTCCTAGTCATTTCTGCTGCATTCTTCCCACCCTTCAAGGAAGAGATTCCAGTAGATCTGAAGCAGCACGTTAGTGGGGATGACCAATGCTATGTTAGAGAGTGAAGTCTGGGACTCCAGACTTTGGAGAAAGAATTGGGCTTGAGGAAATGGGCAGGAGCGTTCAGCCACATTAGATTTAGCATCTTTTTTAAGTCTGGATAGTAGCCATTTCTTGAGAAGCCTTAAACGTATGCTGTTTGTCAGTTTGCCTATGATTGGTTTGTTTTTTGGCCTGCAGGTGATGGTTAGGCCGATGTTCGCGTTTGGAGCTTCTGTACTTGTATGGCTCCCCTCAGCTATTCTTTATATTAATTACGTATTCCTGTCCTTGTCAGCTTCTCCAACTATTCCTCCTTCGTTGCAGCTTCAGATCCTCCTTGTCGTTCGTCTCTTTGCTTTCTGGATCTCTTTGTCTTGATGTCCAGCCATGCAAGCTCCCTCCTTCCGTGGTTTTCAGCGACCAAATGGGCGGAAGTGGACCCCTAGTGCCTGCCTGTATATCTTAAATGTCATAATTCATTGAATCCCTCGAGGTCTCCTTCACCACTCTGCAGGAAGTCGTAGTAAAATAGGCGTGATCCGTGAGGATAATGCAAGTACATGTGTTTTTATGCCTTCGAAGTTTTGGATTTTCTACATACCGTGGAAAGTTCCGTTTGTTTCTTATATCTTCGAGAAAAAAACGGAAATTTATCATATGTCTCCAGTATATTAGCTTTCTTGAAATAACTTCAAGTCAAGCGTTCTCTTTGTAATGTTTTGATGCGTGCAACAATAGAATATTGTCTTCTGGGGATTTACCTTGTGTTTATTTTATTTCTTATTTCTTTTTATTTAGTTATATCTCATTAGATATATACTGACTGTACGAGTGTGGTATAATAGGTCTGTCATTGAGCGATTTCGTACGCTTGATCTAACTTCAAATGCTGTTACGCCTCTCTCTCTCTCTCCTCTCTCTCTCTCTCCTCTTTCTCTCTCTCTCGTTCTCCAAACCTCTCTCCTCTCTCTCTCTCCTCTCTCTCTCTCTCTCTCTATCTCTCTCCTCGGAAAATACAGCTAAGTTGAACTGAGAGTGACTATTCGTTTTGCCAACTGGCGGCTGTACCGTTACGAAGGAACAATTTAGACAAAACAGTTGTTGTCGGTGCTGTGGTTTGTAGATGTTCTTGCTCAAGATGAAATGCAGATTGTGTACTGAGATTTATAAAAAAAATTTTCTTGAAATAAAATCAGGTGACCGAATTTAACATCTGTACAGTAAACGATGTTTCCTTTGATTTAAGAGAAGAGAGAGACGAGAGAGAGAGAGAGAGAGGAGAGAGAGAGAGAGAGAGATATGCTAGTAAGTTTGATATCTGTTCAGGAAACGATGCTTGTTTGTCAGCGTTACTAATACCAGACACTTGTAGATTATATTTTTCTGTGTAAATGAGATATATATATATATATATATATATATATATATATATATATATATATATATATATATATATATATATATATATATATATATATATATATATAAAGAGAGAGGGATAGTCACTCAATTCGCAACCAGTTGTATTTTGCGAGAGAGAGAGAGAGAGAGAGAGAGAGAGAGAGAGAGAGAGAGAGAGAGATTTCCATCCTTACCTATGGCATTATAATTGATCATCATCGTCAATATTTACCAAAGGAGTCGCCAGAAACCTCTTTTCCTCTATTGACCGCTTTCCTTCTAAAATTTTTTATCATGAAATTTACTGTGCATTGCATTATTTCTACGTCTGTTTAAGTTGTCTGTCATATTATTTCATTATAGTCTGTTAAGTTGTTTTACATTTTATATCATTATTTCTGCGTCGTTTAAGTTGTCTCACATTTTATTTCATTATTTCTACGTCAATTTAATTTGTCTCATTTTTAATTTCTTTATATTTACGCATATTTAAGTTGTATCACATGTTATTTCATTATTTCTACGTCTGTTTAAGTTTTCTCACTTTCTATTTCATTATTTCTACGTCAATGTAAGTTGCCTTACTTTTTATTTCATTATTTCTACATCTATTTAAGTTGTGTCACTTTTTATTTCATTATTTCTATGCATATTTAAGTTGTATCACGTTTTCTTTGTTTCATTACTACTACGTCTGTTTAAGTTTTGTCATTTTTATTCCATTGTTTCTACATCTGTTTAAGTTGTCTCACGTTTTATTTCATTATTTCTACGTCCGTTTAAGTTGTGTCGCTTTTTATTTCATTATTTCTACGTCTATTTAAGATGTCCCACATTTTATTTCATTAATTCTTCGTGTGTTTATGTTGTCTCACATTTATTTCATTATATCTACTTCGATTTAAGTTGTCTGACATTTCAGTTCACGGAGAATATAAAAAGGAAAATTGTGGTCTCATATTCACTAGACACAGATTCTGTTTGAATAAAGCTATGAAACCGACTGATCTGCAAAATCTTATCAAGAAGAAGAAAAAGAACCTAACAAACCTTTATCTAAAGAGGAAAACGACAAACAGCAATCGTTTCCTCAGCCGCGGGATATGACAATCCCGTTGCAGGTTTCGTAAAAAACACACCCACCCCCCCCCCCCCAAAAAAAAAAAAAAAAAAAAAAAAAAGTTGCGGTGGCGAAGAGAAAAGCGTTGATATCATTCAGTAGTAAATAATGACTTTTATTTCCAAAATCATTTTCAAAAGCCTAAACATATCGCACGAAATATGAAATCAAAAGCTTCAACAAATATTTCCATTTTTGTGCAATTATTTTGAGAGATTTGTCCTCATTTTGATGGCCGTTTTTTAATTTAAAAAATCACTATAAAAATCGATGAAAAGATATATAAACAGAAAAAAAAAGATTAAAATATAATATCAATATAAATACAAATTTACAATAGTTTTGCCTTATTTTGATACCTGATTCTGATCCAAAAGTCACTTAAAGTTGGCTAAATATTGAACAATGAACATAACATAAAAAAAACTGTAAAAAACAAAATAAATTTACATGTAATATAATATTTTTGCCACTTTTCCCTTTTTTCTTCTGACTGATTTTTATTTCAAAAATCATTTGAGAAATAGCCTAAAAATAACAATGAATGTAACATAACGTTTTTAAAAAAAATCAATTTTATCAAAATACTTTTGATTAGTTTTCCTTCCTTTCATAACTGATTTTGTTTCAAAATCCTTTTAATAATCGGCTAAAAATAGGAAAAAAAATAAATGTGAATTTTACGGCGCAATTTCTGAGGTTTTTGAATGGCTTGGTGACATATTTTTTATTCAAAAATCATTTTAAAATTTTTTTAAAAATAGGACAATAAATGTAACATAAAAAAAGTTTTAAAAAATATTTAAATTTTTGCACAATATTCGGAAGAGTTTTTTCCCCATTTTTATTAGTAGTTCTATTTCTAAAATTGCGTTAAAACTGGAATATAAATATAGTATAAAAAAGATTTTTAATAATTAATTTATATATAATACTTTTGAGAGTTTTCTCCTTTTATGACTGATTTCTTTTTTCAAAAATCATCTAATAATCGCCTGAAAATATGACAATGAATGGTAGCATAAATTTTTTCCAAAAAAATATATCAATTTTTGTACAATATTTTTAGTTTTTTTCATCTTTTTGATGACTCATTTTTGTTTAAAATATTATTTAGAAATAATGCTAAAATAGGATAAAAATTTGAAACTAAAAGCAGTTTAAAAAAGAATTTAATTTGAATACAATATTTTAGATAGTTTTGACCTTTTGTTGATGACTGATTATTATTTCAAAAATTATTGCAAAAATAATACAAAGAATGTAATATGAAATATATATATATATATATATATATATATATATATATATATATATATATATATATATATATATATATATATATATATATATATATACGTATATATATATATATATATATATATATATATATATATATATATATATATACATATACGTATATATATATATATCCACACAGAGGTGGCCACAACCGGATATACATCAATGAGGAGAAGGACATAAAGACTTGCTAGAAGGATCAATTTATACCCGACGTTTCGTAATGTCTTCATTACATTTTCGAGGGCTGTACAAAATAGATAGCATAAAAAATAAATTACAATAAAGCTAAGAATTTGAAATTTGAAAACAAAAGTTGCACAATGATTACAACTTAAAATATTAAAAAGACTAAAAATTATTGCAAAAATAATACAAAGAATGTAATATATATATATATATATATATATATATATATATATATATATATATATATATATATATATATATGTATATATATATTTGTGTGTGTGTGTGTGTATGTGTGAATTCAATGGTTCTCATTTGGATGTAAGTGCAGAGCGCAATATCACTATGTTTGCCACCTACCATTGAACAGAAAAGTGAGATCCTTAGCGAAATTAAATTACCAACAACTACTAGGGGTATGAGGTAAACTCAGGATGTCCAGTAAATATAAATATTCCAGTAAATGGAATCAAAAGATATATACAGTAGCTACAATAGAGTTCCGTGGCAGTCTCAGTTACAATAACAGGTAACAAACACAATGTAATGTTCTACACTACTGCAGTTATATACACTTAACCAAATTGGTTAAATTCATAAATTTAAAATTGTGAAGAGATCAGGATGCTTTCAAAGGAATGGTACAAGAAGTAAACTGTAGCCCACTCTTCACACTGAGTTCCGGGAATGCTTGACTGCATACGGCACTGGTAATATTAATTAGGTGTCACTGTTGATCTACCTGAGACACACACCTGGGCCACTCATGGACGGTTCTATAATGCAGGAATCGTTGTAACACAATAGGGAAGGGTGAGTGAAATTACTAACACTTCCTTACAAAAAACTACTAGTAGCACATCACATAACCTATGACTGTAATATATAGTAACGTTACTTTAATTGGTGTTTCCACTAATTTTCATTTACAAATTTACCGTTCACACAGCAATATATCCAATCATCGCAAAATTTAGGGGCTTGGGGAACAGCAAAGGCAAGAAAGAGTGTGGAGTAACAGAGTCAGTCTGCGGTATGCAGAAACTTTAATGGAAGTTAGCGTTGCAATTGATCCAGATCCAGGGAGAATGTGGTGAGAGAAGATGTGCTTCTGTACTGAGGCAGGACCAGACACATAGGTTATCTTATTGAGTTGCTCAATGCTTCCTCTCTCGTTTCCTCCACACAGGTCATTTCTCCAACAAACCACCCAACCAGCATAGTACAAGCCGTTGACAACAAAAACACTCCACCACGAAACTCAAGAAGAATTCTGGGAAGTACAAAGGCTGGTCAACCACCTGCTCATACATAATAATAGTTAATTAGCTTGATTGTTACCTAATCTATATATTTTTAAATGCTATCATGAGAAAAGTTTATCTGTGTTCCTACATGTCAGTTCTTTAAACGATATACCACATTTTAGTGGACAAGACCACAGCTGATGGTCGAAAGCTATAATTAATTGAATATAACGGCATAAGGATTATATACCATTGTGGACAACCCCCCCCCCCACCACACACACACGCACACACACACACACACACACACACACACACATATATATATATATATATATATATATATATATATATATATATATATATATATATATATATATATATATATATAGAATCTGCTGATCACTTCATTACCAGATACATATGCACTGTAATAGCCACAATGCCCTTTTAACTTCTTGAATTCTTTGCTCTTTTTTGGATACGCTTGCCACTATAAAACCTGAAGATCCAACTTCAAAATAACTTTTTTGAAGAAATTGTGTTGTCCTGTACTGGGAAACAAACCTAGCGTCCCATAATCACAAAGAGGTCACGTTACCGAGTCGATGATGGCATTGGAGTCCGAGGTAGAGCGAATTGGATATTAAAGGATAACCATAGAAACAATGATATGATTTAAGCTAACCAAAATACTCTTAAGTGAAATAGACACCAGTTTGCCTGATGTATCCTTTACTGTAGAAAACCTCACACGACATTCTAACTAGATTAACCAAAAACACAATAACACCCCACATACGAAACCTCATATGGCAATAGTTTTGCAAAGCTTCGGTATAAATTCTGATACTTTGAGAAGAGTGCCAATGGACATAGTACATAGTACAATTCCGGATGCAAATGATTCACACACAATTTCCCAAAGAATACGTTCACTAGTTAGAAAATGCAGGAACCAGAGTGCGGTTTTGGGTGACAAACTAGCACATGGGCTGCAGCATGAGTGAATCCCTTTTATCAGAGTACAATTTGAGGTACGTTCCTATAACTGTCGATTTGTAACTGATATGTAATTTTGTTTTTAATGAGAATTCATATACTGTATTAATAATGTATGAAGTATTTTATTATTATTCACCATCTAAGACTTTATAAAATAATGCAGAATTTTAATTGATTTTGGAGATGTATACTTTTAATCATTAATTTATATAAATTAATAGCCCTACTCGATTTTATAATGACAATATGTAATTTTAGGTACTGAAAATGAAATCGGAAGATTTTGAAACATGTTTACGGAAATAAAAAGAACACTTGAGGAGGAAATATGGCGACCTACTGTACTCTGTCCTTGAGGAATTACGGAAACTATGGATGCCATGAAAGAATTTACAAGAAAGCTGTGCGTAGCAAGTGGTCGAGGGAATTTAAACACCATATTTTTTTATTGGAAATATTTTACCTAACTACTCCAGAATATATATATATATATATATATATATATATATATATATATATATATATATATATATATATATATATATATATATATATATATATATATATATATATATATATATATATATATATATATATATATATATATATATATTATATATCATATATATATATATATATATCTATATATATATATATATATATATATATATATATATATATATATATATATATACATATATATATATATATATCTATATATATATATATATATATATATCATATATTATATATATATATATATATATATCTATATATATATATATATATATATATATATATATATATATATATATATATATATATATATATATATATATATATATATATATATATATATATATATATATTACTCACACACACACACACACACACACACATATATATAAATATATATATATATATATATATATATATATATATAGATATATATATATATATATATATATATATATATATATATATATATATTACTCACACACACACACACACACACACATATATATATATATATATATATATATATATATATATATATATATATATATATATATGTGTGTGTGTGTGTGTGTGTGTGTGTGTGTGTGTGTGTGTGTGTGTGTGTGTGTGTGTGTGTGTATGATCAGCAGCACCAGACACCCGCAAGATTCTGTTTTTCATTAGAGACCCCAGTAAAAAAAATAGACAATCGACGCAGAAACGTTTGAATTTAATTCCATTTAATTAGGTATCAAACTAAGCAATTTGAGAATTAATTAATTCAATACCTTAGTAATTTTATTTAACTAGTATAGTTTCAATAATTATCTGAAATTAATACTTTAATTTACTGGTCCTCACAGGAACTCGCTCCACAGAGATCACAGATGCCCTTCATGCTTATTGTTAGTATTTTGCAAGAAACTTGATTGCTTTCTAATGTAGTTTTTAGAGGTAGGATTAGGGACAAGGGAGCGCATAGTAAGTAACAAGATGCGTTTCGCTTTGTGATACAGGTTTTGTGCCTGGGGCATCATGTCTTGTACAGTTTAACGTAACTGATACATCCTCTCTTGCATGAGAAGCTATCTTCATTTCATTTAAACTTTCTCTCTGTAATTCTCGTTTCCTGCTCAGAGTAAACTGCAACAGCAGCGACAGACCTAATCTAAATAGCTCTTGATAGTCGATGCCGTGTCTGCTCCCAGTGAAGTCTTTGCAAGCGATAGTGAGTGTGCGGATGACTTTAGTTTAAACAGATATTCAGATCGAAATCGAAATCAATAAGCCAAATGTGTGTAAACCCATTAACCTTACTGAAAACTTATTATCCGCATAGTTTTCACACTAGTAGAAACATCAAGAAATTTTGAAAAATTGTACACACACACAAACAACACAGCACACCCACAAACACACACACACACCACACCACAGAACACCACAGTTCTTATTATAATATCTAATATATAGATATCTTAGTATATATATATATATTTATATAGATATATTATAGATTTCCATTCTGAGCTTTCATTACAAAGTCCAATTTTTGTGTGTATAAACCTACCCTTTACTAGGGGGGGGGGGAAAAACTTATTTTCCTGCTAGTTTTCACACTATTAGAAACAGCAGAAATTTTAAAATGTACACACACACACACACACACACACACACACACACACACACACACACACACACACATAT
>NC_087220.1:13725955-13733341 GCF_015104395.2 Macrobrachium nipponense | reverse complement strand
CAGTGAGAAATGACCAAGTATACATCTCTCTCTCCTCTCTCCCTCATCTCTCTCTCATCGTCTCTTAATCTCTTATCTCTCCTATTGGAACGCTTAAAAAAGGGATTGAGTCATAATATTTGGCCAGTGGCCTTTATTACCTATCAGTATTTCATGACACTCTCTTCAAAGTCGTGAAAGAAGAAAATTATGGATCATTGATGTTAATGTTTCGGGGGCGAGGGGAGAGGGCTGCAAAGAGACTCGACACTCTATGAACGAAAATGTCATATTTGTTTAATGATCTTATTACTTACGAAGAACTACGTAATAATGATTTAACATCGGAGAGCAGTAATTTTAATTAATTTCTGAAGAGAACCTGAGGAGAAACGAAGAGCGTACTAGGGAAGTTTTCTGTTGGGTTCAGAATATACGTATGGCTTCGTTAAGACCCTTTAGCCAAATCATCCCACTAGGCCTATCATAAGTTCTTTAGCTTCTGTTTCTTATAAATTCTCGAATTGTTGGTACAATATCGTAGTATACATTAAGAATCATGATTTTGAAGATAAAGCATTAACGTTCCTTTTGAGTTCAAAATTGTAATTTTCGATATTATCTCATTACTTGTAACGGATACAGTGGATGTTTTATTAAATATCCTAAATGTGATGTGCACATACGTTCAATTGACTTGATTATGCTTTTGCATTAAGGACTATATTTACAAGTAAGGAGATATATTTCCTACTACAATTTGGTATGGCCATGGAAAATTCACTCTCTCAGGTGCTTAGCAGTCTTTACAAGTGTTTTTTTTTTTTTTTTTTTTTTTTTTTTTTGTGTAAACAGGTCCTGTCTAGCATTTTATCAAATGGCATTGTATGGTATCGGTATATGGTGGTATTTTCTGACCCATAATTTCAAATATAGGAGAATTTTTAGATAAACTGAAAGGACTTCTTCCCTCAATTAATTTAAGAGTTGAGGAAGTGATTCGGTAATATTATTTTTAGACATGAAGTAGGTTAAAAACAACAAATGTATGCACCTATGTCCTTCAGCACTCAGAGAACCAGAATAAAGTAAAAGTATCGATTCTTTTTCTACGATGTTCCTGGGATTCTTAACAATTTATAGCCATAAGGTTTAAGATTAAGACAGTCGAAAGATTGCCAAGGATACTTTTTATACATTTAGGATCAGAAAACTTCTTTCTTGCTATAATATGTTCTTGCCATAGTATGGTTTCCACTGTTTTTGTAGTCTGAGTTTTTTTCTCGTTTTAGTTGTCATTAATTTTGCTCGGGCTATTGAGTCATGTGCCTACACTGCAGCCATAAAAATTGGTAACGGTTTTATGGCCAAGTCTGCGGTTTTCCATTGCGTCTGGCAACGGCGGTTGTGGCAGAGAGACTGATCATCGATGTATGTATGCTTGTCTATCTAATTGTTAGTTAGTAAACTCATTACTGTCCACAGCTCAAATGTGGGGTGGGGGTAGGGGGTTGGGTGGGTTGGATGTAAGTCCATTATAGGACTTGGACTGACCCATAAATTTACAAACAATTATTATTGTAATTACGTATGGTAATGATGAATTCTTCGGCTCATTTAATAATAGATTTTATATATTGATAGATTTATGACCAATTTTTTATTTTTCATCACAAACCGAGAAGTTCATGGAAACAAGAGGTAAAAATTCACTTATGAATTTCTGGACGCATATGTTATGTACTGACAAATTCATGGGCAAGTTTGCTGGATAGTGTACCAATGAATTGATGGGTACTTTTGTTGCCAATATGTGACTGTGTGGTGCGAAGTATGACCCTATGGAGTGTAGTATGATCATGTTGTGTGGTGAGTGAAAGAGTGGTGTGCAGCATTACCCTGGTCCTGTCGCGTGTAGTATGATTTTATGGTGTTGTGTAGGACTGCTATATCCATCTAATAAATTGCATCTGTGTTTGTCCAAATTCCAGATACTGATGACTTCCTCTGTCTAGAAAAGAATGTATGTTGAGTCTTATATCAAGTTTGGCTTCACAGCTCTGAACAAGCAAGGCAAGGATTTGCTGCAATATGTGATCTATCATAAAGTTCCTTTAGAAGGATCCATTAAACCTAGTCTCCTCATGCGTAATTTTTTCAGCTGTCATCCTGAATTTTCGGATAAAGAGCAGCCCTATTTTGAGAGAAAGGCACTTGTTCTTATGCATATTAAACTTGATCATAGTGGTCAGATGCATAAATAAAATGAAGTGCTTATTTTATGATTGCCCTGAGAGTTGTATAAAATGGCGAAGATATTGTTGGTTGCCTAAGGGAAAATGGGGCTTAGAAGTTGAACACCTTGTCATTGTAAAATGATACGGTGCATCGAAGAATATGTGACTTATCAGAGGATATCAAGCATCAAGACATTATGGGAAATGGAAACTCCACTAGATATATTTGCAATTCAACTTGATGAATCAATTGATGCATCTTCTTTTACCCAGCTTCTTACCTACACTAGATATACAAAACACTCAGATTTTAAAAATAACTTTTTGTTCGGTTATCCTCTGGAATCTACAACAGGAGAAGAAGTTGAAGCTGTATTTAGCTTTTTTGAAAGAGAAGGGCTTTCCTTGGCAAATATGGTGTGATGTAAAATAGATGGTGGCTCTGCAATGCTAGGCTGTCGATCTGGCTTCTAAGCAAGGGTGATAGCAGCTAACCCCAACACAAGCAAGATGAACTATATGATTCACCGTGGTATATTAGCTGTGAAGACTCTACCTCCAGATCTCAAGGCTGTACTTGATGATGTAACTATGTTCAACTTTATTGAAAACAGTCCATTAAACGTTAGGATACTGCGTCTTGGTCTCAGGAACTTAATACTGAGGAAGAGTCACTCCTTTCTACAGATGTCTTATGGCTATCAAGGGTACCATAGTAGCTTGAGTTGTGACAATAAAGGACGAAATGAATTAATTATTTGACAGAAATGAGAACAAAAAACAAGTAAGTTTGTGATCCAGCTTTCACACAACAGGTGGATCAGAAAGCTGTCTTACCTCAATGATATAGTTTCTTGCATCAATGTAGTCAACAGATCACTTCAAGGTTACAGGGCAAATGTGATTGATTATGTGAACAAGCTGTGGGGTTATGAAATGGGAGTCAATCTTTGGCAAGGAAAAGTCACAGCAGGATAGTATAACATTTTTTAGAATATGAACGACAGCTTGTCAGCTCTGTGTAAAGATGATCTGGATGAGGTTAGTGGTCTCGTCCAGAAGTGCTTGGTTTCTCTCGGTCAAGAGTAGGATAAATATTTTCCTGATATCACAGACTTAGATTACCAACTCACTTGAATTGCATTGGGGATTGACCTTAATTCCCTTCCAGATGAATTCCAAAATGAATTAGGTGAATTTGGCAATGACTCATTTACCAGATTCTGGTCAACAATGGCAAGTTATTATTAAACTTTAGCAAAGAAATGTGTACAGAACTTCCTGATGAGTCCTGCTTCATACATCTGTGAGGAGGGATTCTCAGCATTATGCTTGATTAGAAACAAGTTACATTCATGTCTCGCAGTCAATGTAAGAGGGACTCTTTCAAAGACTGTGTCTAAGATTTACTTGTTGGTAGCAAAGAAATAGGCCCAACCATCCCACTGAATTAGTCTATACTTGTATTTTAATGCAGTCACACACACTGACTTACCTATGAGTAAGCAACTAGTTACTAATAACCAAATGCAAGGCTTAACAATCAGCATTAGTTTGCAGCTAGTGAAACATTACATGTTTAAATTTTATTCTGTTATTTTTTATGCTAGTGACGCTAGTCACTCACACAGTACCACTACCTCACAGTCACAGTTATTGAAAAATGTGTCTGATCTAGTTCTGTTTTATTATTCCCATATGCTATTCACAGACAGTGACTTAAATATCAATGTTACTAGTTACAATTTACAAGTTACAAATAGCTGCAAGCAACACTAGTTCACTCCCAACATGATTGAAAACTGTCTGATAGTTCTGTTTTAGTAAATGTACTGCATGCTAGCAGACAGTCACATGTTGTTTCCCTGTGAAGTATTAGTTCCCATCAATACTAGCTCATAGTGACATTGTCTCATTAATTACAAATTTTCTGTGCTCCACATATATAACAATTGAAATTTAATAAACTAATTAATAAAACCATGCATTTCTTTTCACCCTTCCTGAGGCTGCACTGTGGGTAAGTGATATGTGACAAATACCAAAAGTCTTCAAGGAGTATATAAGATTAAAAAGGTTGAGAGCCAGTCGCCTAAGGTTTTCCTATATCTTGACTCATGTAGTAGTCCGAACTTTTATTTACCCTTAACAT
This sequence comes from Macrobrachium nipponense, assembly GCF_015104395.2. Classification (NCBI taxonomy): domain Eukaryota; kingdom Metazoa; phylum Arthropoda; class Malacostraca; order Decapoda; family Palaemonidae; genus Macrobrachium; species Macrobrachium nipponense. The sequence continues at coordinate 13,728,973 of NC_087220.1, read as the reverse complement.
AAAATAGCTAAAAATACGGAATAACACCTTACCTGTCGTGGGAACTGGTTTTCTCTGTGTGCTCTTATAGGGAACTTTATGCTCGGATTTACAGATTTATTTCTTCTTTTGACTACTATCTAACAAGTGCTAATCACCGATAGTCTTTTGCAGAGGATTTTTCCACAAAGTGGCAATAAGATTCTCCCAATAGGTTGCTAACCATCTTATTAAAGTAGATAAATAGGTGGCTGGTCTGGCAGGGCACATGGTACATAGGAAACGCAAAGAAGGGGAAGAATTCTGCAGCAACAGGAGGCAAGAATGCAGAATCCATAGCCACTTAATTACAGCCTGTAACGAGACTGATTTCGATATGAGTGTTGATGCATCAGACACGTGAACATCAATCAAGAAAAGCGTATGCAACGTACAAAGGGTTCGATCATATGAAGAATATATTACATTGATAATCACTTAAAGGGGGAACAGTTATGCTACTGATTAATTTCAAAGGTAAGCATTTATGTTAGTGATCAATTTCGATAGAAGAATTTATGTTACTGGTTATTAACTCAACACAGGTACATTACTTCACAACTGGGGTGATCTCTGGCTGACTGCCAGTGACAATTCAATTATAATACCGCACAGATAAAACACATTATCACTAGAACACAGTTCAATGGTAACACTATTCGATTATATCACAATGCAATTATAGTGAAGCACAGGAATCGCTCAGGAGAATGAAAGAAAATGAAATAGAAGATTGAGATTGACTTACTGCTGGAATTTGGCACTGGAACATTATCTGGTAAGAGAATGGAGTCCGAGATCCTGAGGACGCCGATTGTGGAAAATATTATGTAATGGGACTCTGTACAATGGCTAACAGCAACTTTCTAAAGACGGGGGTGTCAGTAGCTCAAAGGGAGTGGATGATCTTGTTCGTCTAGAGGAGAAGTGTCTGAGGATGGTTCCCTTAGTTCTTGCCTTTTCATTAACTTGGGAGAGTTCGCCAGAATCTTACTAGGTGACCTTGCTTACTCTTCCACTACTTTCCCATGTAGTCTGCACATGATGTGGTACCCAATATGACAGCTGGGTGACTACACTTCCTCTCTCGATCCCAAGGTAAGCTGTGGGCACAAATTCACATGCAGTCAAACAGACAAGAGATGATTAGGAGCTAATTCCTTAATGAAAGCGGACTGTGGATTAGAGGGGAAATTTAGCCTGTACTGAATTATAAATTAAATAAAAAATGAATACTGTGAATAATATATTGAATGTATGTTACTTTGAATCGGAGATAGTGTAAAACTCCCAACTATATATATATATATATATATATATATATATATATATATATATATATATATATATATATATATATATATATATATATATATATATATATATATATATATATATATATATATATATATATATATATATATATATATATATATATCTATATATATCTATATATATAAATTATCATCACTTTAGCACGCGATTCATTTATCAGACATATCCACAGGTGAAAAATCAGAGGCGGGGTGTGAGTCTTGACCGGTTTCGACTTTATTACCAAGCCATAGACGAAGGACTGATAAATAGTATTAGAAGTCACACATATATACACTACAGAGACGGTACTGTCGAACATACACACAACCGTTTGAGACTGCAGATCCACTCACAGGCAGGTGTCAAGGTACGAGTGGCTTTCAAAAATCATTTGGCTAAAATTCACAATAAATTCTCAAGGGACACAACCGATAAAGGTACCCACCGTAGGAGACAACAAGTCCACACCTGACAGGTGTCAGGGAGGCGGGGTTGGAAACCTCATTACCACTACTGTCCCCTTATTGTGTTTGCAAATACAATAATCTTATTTTCATACATTTCTACTACCTATGTTAAAATTTAAACAATTTACAAATTTCTTTTTATATTAGAGGATCAAGTTTATACTATACATTCCTTGACTGATGTTCATATTATTGTTGTATCTTTCTTTTATAAAGTTAGATTCAATGATATTCCTTTCCATTGCATTATATAAAAAATCAATGTTTTTTGCCCCTTCCCGGTTTATCCAGGTGATATTGTGGTGGGTTTCCATTTTATCCATTATTATTGTGGTGACTGTCTATCTTATCCAGATATTATTGTGGTAACTTTCGCCCAGGATTACCATGTTGACGGGTCCTTTTATGTAAGTATTACTGTGATGACAGATAATTTTCTCCACACATTACTGTTATGACTGTTCCATTTAGCCCCAGCCCCCCAAAACCCTAAACACACACACCCTATTTAACTGAAACACCCACTAAACCTAAGCACACCCTCTAAACACACCCCAACTAAGCCTAAACACACACCCCGACGAGACCTAAACACACCCAGCTAATAAACCTAAACACAAATTATGCATTACAAGAGAGAAAAGAATGTTCATTAATATATTTCTAAGGCATCGAGTACATGAAATGGGGTATGATAAACACATATATTGTTTATCTACCGCATAGGCTACAGAGGGACGGGGGAAGGGGGATGGTTCAAATGATGACCACGTGCCAAATTTTGTCATGATCGGATAAGCGGTACCACATAAGTCACTAAGCAAACGGGGAAGGGGGTACGGATTTGACTGGTCTATACAAAATTTGGCACATGGCCATTATTTGGCCTTACTTATATAATAGGGTAGGTTTCAAACCCTTATCCTTTCCCCACACTTTGTGACTTATGTGGTAACCGCTTATCCGATCAGGACAAAATTTATCACATGGGCGTATTTCTGGGGATGTGATACCTTTGGGGGTTTTAGAATCTACTGTGAAAATCGCAGCGTATGAATGGGATTCAAACAATATTTACTGGGTATCAATTATATAAGTATTATGGGGTGTAGGTATATTTGTCTGATAAGGTCTTAATTGTTGAAGTACCTTTTGGGGATAAAAAACCTTTTTGTAACTTAATCAATAGACATTTTCCTAGTTACTTTTAAAGATC
>NC_087220.1:13695955-13715955 GCF_015104395.2 Macrobrachium nipponense | reverse complement strand
ATAGATATATATATTAAAATATATATTATATATATGATATATATACTAGATATATATATATATATATATATATAATATATATATATATATATATATATATATACATAATCATCAATAAAGGGAAGAGGTCACACAGATGTGCAGGCTGTCTTTATTCTGGCGTTTCGTAATTGTCAAATTAATTACATCATGCGGGCTGTTAAAATGTAAAATAAACTTCCTAGTAAAATTTTAAAAACAAAACTTTATATGGAAAATTCAGAAATGTGTATACGAAGTATACACATTAAAATTAAAGGTATTAAATTTTAAGAACTGAGACAGAGGAGTGACAGCGTTTAACTATACAAAAACAAAAAAATAAATAAACAAAATAAGACAAGACAAATACAAAGGGGAGGAGGACGTACGAATATTTAACGACGGAACAAGTTCTTTAATAAAAAGTGATTCCTTAATAACAAGGTCTTGACTGTTGGTGGTGTGGACTAAAATGCAAAGTCTTTATTATCAATATGTATTTTACATAATTTGGAGTGGTTTCTAATATTGGAGTGTTCTGGGTTCGCAATTCTGCTGCCAGTACGGAAGCTTACGCCCCGATGAGAATCGATACTTACCTTAAGGAGTCTGCTGGTGGATCTCAAATAGTTCCCTGTTTGACATTCAGGGGAAGAACATTTATGAATAACATCACAAGACACATAAGGCGATAATCGCTCCCTCGAGGTAAAGAGTGAACCGATGGTGAAAGGGTTCTTAGGAGTTAATTTGCGTCTGTGACATGAAAATGTTCCTGAATTATTTCAGTGAACTTTTTGTGAAATTTAAGGTCATGGGTAAATGAAAAGCATGCATAAAACTTCATTTTTGGGACAATTAAAACATTCGGTTTAGTAATGAAATGGCACAGGGTATTACTAATAGATTGCCTTTAGTTGTAATTAGTTGTAATTAGAAGCATACTTACCTGGCACAGGGTACGCCAAATAGATTGCTCCTAGTTGTAATTAGAAACATACTTACCTGGCACATGGTACGCCAAATAGATTTATTTTAGTTGTAATTAGAAGCATACTTACCTAGCACATGGTACGCCAAATAGATTGATTTTAGTTGTAATTTGAAGCATACTTACCTGGCAAACGGTATTCTAAATATATTGTCTCTAGTTCTAATCAAAAGCATACTTACCTGGCACAGGGTACACCAAACAGATTGCTTCTAGTCATTATTTGAATAATACTTGCCTGGCATAGGGTACACCAAAGTAGATTACTTCTAATTGTAATTAGAAGCATACTTACTTGGCACAAGGTACACCAAACAGATTGCTACTAGTTGTAATTAGAAGCATACATTCTGGCACAGGGTACACCAAACAGATTGTTTCTAGTTGTGATTAGAAACATGATTACCTGTCACGAGGGTACACTCAATAGATTGCTTCTAAATGCAATTAGAAGCTTACATACTGGTCATAGGGAATGCCAAATAGATTGTCTCTAGTTTTAATTAGAAGCTTACTTACCAGGCACAGGATACACCAAATTAATTGCATTTAGTTGTAATTAGAAGCATACTTACCTGGTACAGGGTATTCAAAATAGATTGCCTCTAGATGTAATTAAAAGCATACTTACCTGGCACAGGGTATTCAAAATAGATTGCTTCTAGTTGTAATTAGAAGCATAGTTACCTGGCACGGCATATTCCAAATAGATTACTTTTAGTTGTAATTAGAATCCTAATTATCTGGCACAGGGTATGTCAAATATATTCCTTGTAGTTAAAATTAGAAGCATACTTACCCGGCACAGGGTAGACTATTTAGATTGCTTCCAGTTGTAATTAGAAGATACATACTTGGAAAAGGGTATGCTCTAGTTTTAATTAGAAGCATACTTCCCTGGAACAAGGTACACCAAATAGATTGCTTCCAGAGTTAATTAAAAGCTTAATTGCCTGGCACACGGGTAGCCAAATAGATTGCTTCTAATTGTAATTAGAAGCATACTTACCTGGCACAGGGTACACCAAATAACTTGCTGCTAATTGTAATTAAAAGTTTACTCAACTGGCACTTGGTACGCCAAATAGATTGCTTCTAATTGTAATTAGAAACATACTTACCTGGCACAGGGTACACCAAATATTTTCCTTCTAGTTGTAATTAGAAGCATACTTACTTGGTAAAGGGTATGCCAAATATATGGTCTCTAGTTGCAATTAGAAACATACTTACCTGGCAAAGGGTACTCCAAATAGGTTGCTTCTAGTTGTAATTAGAAGCTTAATTACCTGGTACAGGGTATTCGAAATAGATTGCATCAAGTTGTAATAAGAAGCATACTTAGCTGGCACGAGGTATTCCAAATAGGTTACTTCTAGTTATATTAAGTCATACTTACCTGGCACAGGTATTCCAAATAGATTTCCTCTAGTTGAAATCAGAAGCATACTTACCTGGCACAGAGCACGCCAAATAGAGTGCTTCTAGATTTAATTAGAAGCATACTTACCTGGCACGGGGTATTCCTAATAGGTTACTTCTAGTTATAATTAGAATCATACTTACCCTGGACAGGGTATTCAAAATAGATTTCCTCTGGTTGAAATTAGAAGCAATAACTTTACCTGGCACAGGGTTCGCCAAATAGAGTGTTTCTAGTTTGTGAAATAGAAGCATACTTACCTGGCACAGAGTAACACAAATAGATTGCTTCTAGTTTGTAATTGGAATGATACTTACCTGGCACAGGTACACCAAAAAGGTTGCTGTCATTTCCTTTGCTTCTCACAAAATGACATATTTGGTTCCTAGTTCATCAACATTTTCGCTATAGCTTTTATTTTCCTTTGTTCCTTTTCATATTCATCTGATATACTAAGTCACTGAAGATTCCTTCCACAATCCACGATTCCATCTGCTCACATCTGGTTCTCAGGTCTCCTGCTTCTGTTTGGAAATCTTTTAGTGCTTCTGAATCTTCATCCTCCCCTGTTATTGCCTAATGACTGGTTTGAGTTTCGGTCTGCTGGTGATTGTTAGGCCAATGTTTACGTTCCTCATGCTGTCTTGTTGATGAGATTATCTTCGGGGGCCTCAATTTTTCAGTGCATTTCCCTCCAAATATGTCTAGATCTTCCATACTTCTGTGGCTTTCCTTTAACTATTAACTTTGTATCTACTAGCTCTTCCTCTCTTTTTTTCTTGTTGTCAACTTTTCCAACTATTCCTCCTTCGTTGAAGCTGTCTGCTTTTTCCTAAGTCTCACCTTGAGATCCTCCCTTGTCTTCTGCAATCCAGTATTCCATCCATTCACATCTAGTACCAGGACTCCTGCTTGCTTCTTCCTGGAAAGCTCTTAGGGCTGTCGCATCGTTGTGCTAAGTTGTTATTCTTTTCTCTGAGCTTCTGTTTACCTTGGATTTCAAATCAGACGCATGAGAGCTTTGAAGTCTTCAAAGATGGCTTCTAAGGATTTCGGAGTCTTTGTGTCAGTATGTGACTCTCATTTCATTATTCCTTCTTAGGTCGAACTTCACTGGGTGGCAGGCAGGACTCGGAGCCTCAAGGATTCTAAAACAACTCCAAGGAAAACCTGTCCTTAGACTTGAGGTGAATTCTTATTATATTTCTCCTAGTCATTTCTGCTGCATTCTTCCCACCCTTCAAGGAAGAGATTCCAGTAGATCTGAAGCAGCACGTTAGTGGGGATGACCAATGCTATGTTAGAGAGTGAAGTCTGGGACTCCAGACTTTGGAGAAAGAATTGGGCTTGAGGAAATGGGCAGGAGCGTTCAGCCACATTAGATTTAGCATCTTTTTTAAGTCTGGATAGTACCCATTTCTTGAGAAGCCTTAAACGTATGCTGTTTGTCAGATTGCCTATGATTGGTTTGTTTTTTGGCCTGCAGGTGATGGTTAGGCCGATGTTCGCGTTTGGAGCTTCTGTACTTGTGTGGCTCCCCTCAGCTATTCTTTATATTAATTACGTATTCCTGTCCTTGTCAACTTCTCCAACTATTCCTCCTTCGTGGCAGCTTCAGATCCTCCTTGTCGTTCGTCTCTTTGCTTTCTGGATCTCTTTGTCTTGATGTCCAGCCATGCCAGCTCCCTCCTTCCGTGGTTTTCAGCGACCAAATGGGCGGAAGTGGACCCCTAGTGCCTGCCTGTATATCTTAAATGTCATAATTCATTGAATCCCTCGAGGTCTCCTTCACCACTCTGCAGGAAGTCGTAGTAAAATAGGCGTGATCCGTGAGGATAATGCAAGTACATGTGTTTTTATGCCTTCGAAGTTTTGGATTTTCTACATACCGTGGAAAGTTCCGTTTGTTTCTTATATCTTCGAGAAAAAAACGGAAATTTATCATATGTCTCCAGTATATTAGCTTTCTTGAAATAACTTCAAGTCAAGCGTTCTCTTTGTAATGTTTTGATGCGTGCAACAATAGAATATTGTCTTCTGGGGATTTACCTTGTGTTTATTTTATTTCTTATTTCTTTTTATTTAGTTATATCTCATTAGATATATACTGACTGTACGAGTGTGGTATAATAGGTCTGTCATTGAGCGATTTCGTACGCTTGATCTAACTTCAAATGCTGTTACGCCTCTCTCTCTCTCTCTCTCTCTCTCTCTCTCTCTCTCTCTCTCTCTCTCTCTCTCGGAAAATACAGCTAGTTGCGAACTGAGAGTGACTATCGTATTGCCAACTGGCGGCTGTACCGTTACGAAGGAACAATTTAGACAAAACAGTTGTTGTCGGTGCTGTGGTTTTGTAGATGTTCTTGCTCAAGATTGCAATGCAGATGTACTGAGATTTATAAAAAAAATTTCTTGAAAATAAAATCAGGTGACCGAATTTAACATCTGTACAGTAAACGATGCTTCCTTTGAGAGAGAGAGAGAGAGAGAGAGAGAGAGAGAGAAGAGAGAGAGAGATATGCTAGTAAGTTTGATATCTGTTCAGGAAACGATGCTTGTTTGTTAGCGTTACTAATTCCAGACACTTGTAGATTATATTTTTCTGTGTAAATGAGAGATATATATATATATATATATATATATATATATATATATATATATATATATATATATATATATATATATATATATATATATATATAAAGAGAGAGGGATAGTCACTCAATTCGCAATCAGTTGTATTTTGCGAGAGAGAGAGAGAGAGAGAGAGAGAAAGATTTTTCCATCCTTACCTATGGCATTATAATTGATCATCATCGTCAATATTTACCAAAGGAGTCGCCAGAAACCTCTTTTCCTCTATTGACCGCTTTCCTTCTAAAATTTTTTATCATGAAATTTACTGTGCATTGCATTATTTCTACGTCTGTTTAAGTTGTCTGTCATATTATTTCATTATATTTATGTCTGTTTAAGTTGTTTTACATTTTATATCATTATTTCTGCGTCTGTTTAAGTTGTCTCACATTTTATTTCATTATTTCTACGTCAATTTAATTTGTCTCATTTTTAATTTCTTTATATTTACGCATATTTAAGTTGTATCACATGTTATTTCATTATTTCTACGTCTGTTTAAGTTTTCTCACTTTCTATTTCATTATTTCTACGTCAATGTAAGTTGCCTTACTTTTTATTTCATTATTTCTACATCTATTTAAGTTGTGTCACTTTTTATTTCATTATTTCTATGCATATTTAAGTTGTATCGCGTTTTCTTTGTTTCATTACTACTACGTCTGTTTAAGTTTTGTCATTTTTATTCCATTGTTTCTACATCTGTTTAAGTTGTCTCACGTTTTATTTCATTATTTCTACGTCTGTTTAAGTTGTGTCGCTTTTTATTTCATTATTTCTACGTCTATTTAAGATGTCCCACATTTTATTTCATTATTTCTTCGTGTGTTTATGTTGTCTCACATTTATTTCATTATATCTACTTCGATTTAAGTTGTCTGACATTTCAGTTCACGGAGAATATAAAAAGGAAAATTGTGGTCTCATATTCACTAGACACCAGATTCTGTTTGAATAAAGCTATGAAACCGACTGATCCTGCAAATCTTATCAAGAAGAAGAAAAAGAACCTAACAAACCTTTATCTAAAGAGGAAAACGACAAACAGCAATCGTTTCCTCAGCCGCGGGATATGACAATCCCGTTGCAGGTTCGTAAAAAACACCCCCCCCCCCCCCCCCCCCCCCCCCCCGCCAAAAAAAAAAAAAAAAAAAAAAAAAGAGAAAAGCGTTGATATCATTCAGTAGTGAATGATGACCTTAATTTTCCAAAATCATTTTCAAAAGCCTAAACATATCGCACGAAATATGAAATCAAAAGCTTCAACAAATATTTCCATTTTTATGCAATTATTTTGAGAGATTTGTCCTCATTTTGATGGCCGTTTTTAATTTAAAAAATCACTATAAAAATCGATGAAAAAGATAAATTAAACAGAAAAAAAGATTAAAATATATATCAATATAAATACAAAATTTACAATAGTTTTGCCCTTATTTTGATACCTGATTTCTGATCCAAAAATCACTTAAAGTTGGCTAAATATTGAACAATGAACATAACATAAAAAAAACTGTAAAAAACATAAATTTACATTTAATATAATATTTTTGCCACTTTTCCCTTTTTTCTTCTGACTGATTTTTATTTCAAAAATCATTTGAGAAATAGCCTAAAAATAACACAATGAATGTAACATAACGTTTTTAAAAAAAATCAATTTTATCAAAATACTTTTGATTAGTTTTCCTTCCTTTCATAACTGATTTTGTTTCAAAAATCCTTTTAATAATCGGCTAAAAATAGGAAAAAAAATAAATGTTAATTTTACGGCGCAATTTCTGAGGTTTTTGAATGGCTTGGTGACAGATTTTTTATTCAAAAATCATTTTAAAATTTTTTTAAAGATAGGACAATAAATGTAACATAAAAAAAAGTTTTAAAAAATATTTAAATTTTTGCACAATATTCGGAAGAGTTTTTTCCCCATTTTTATTAGTAGTTCTATTTCTAAAATTGCGTTAAAACTGGAATATAAATATAGTATAAAAAAGATTTTTAATAATTAATTTATATATAATACTTTTGAGAGTTTTCTCCTTTTTATGACTGATTTTTTTTTCAAAAATCATCTAAATAATCGCCTGAAAATATGACAATGAATGTAGCATAAATTTTTTCCAAAAAATATATCAATTTTTGTACAATATTTTTAGTTTTTTTCATCTTTTTGATGACTCATTTTTGTTTAAAATATTATTTAGAAATAATGCTAAAAATAGGATAAAAATTTGAAACTAAAAGCAGTTAAAAAAGAATTTAATTTGAATACAAATATTAGATAGTTTTGACCTTTTGTTTTGATGACTGATTATTATTAAAAATTATTGCAAAATTATTACAAAGAATATAATCTGAAATATATATCTATATTATATATATATATATATTAGAATATAGATATTTATATATATAATAATATATATATATATATATATATATATATATATTATATATAAAGATAAATGCCACGAAGGAAAAATAACGAAGGAGTCTGCGACTCCTTCGTTTATTTTTCCTTCGTGGCATTATCTTTATTATGGATTTATCACGTTCCTAACTTTCGTGATTCTGTTATACATATATATATATATATAAATATATATATATATATATATATATATTATATATATATAAATATATATATATATATATAATATATATATATATATATATATAATATATATAATATATATAGATATATTATATATATATATATATATATATATATATATATATATATATATATATATAGATATATATATTATATATATATATATATATATATATATATAATATATCCAAACATCGGTGGCCACAGCCGGATATACATCAATGAGGAGGACATAAAGACTTGCTAGAAGGGTCAATTTATTCCCGACCTTTCGTATGTCTTCATAACATTTTCGAGGGCTGTACAAAATAGATAGCATAAAATAAATTACAATAAAGCTAAGAATTTGAAATTTGAAAACAAAAGTTGCACAATGATTACAAACTTAAAATATTAAAAAGACTAAAAATTATTGCAAAAAATAATACAAAGAATGTAATATATATATATATATATATATATATATATATATATATATATATATATATATATATATATATATATAGATATATATATATATATATATATGTATATATATATATATACATTATATATATATATATATATATATATATATATATATATATATATTCAAGTAATCAAAGTCCCCCCCAACAATTATGTAAAATGTGTATTAAAAATACATAAAAGACGGGAGCTTTCGTCTACTTGATCAGTAGACCTCATCAGCCGTACTGATTTTTCTTTCCAAAAATTATATACAAAAAAGTTACGAAGGACAGGCAGGACTCTGGAAACGTCTCCGAGGGAGATAACCACCAAAACAAACTCTCTTAATTATGTTATTCCCTCGTTTCAATGTCTGAGGGAATAACATAATTAAGAGAGTTTGGTTTTGGTGGTTATCTCCCTCGGAGACGTTTCCAGAGTCCTGCCTGTCCTTCGTAACTTTTTTGTAAATAATTTTTGGAAAGAAAAATCAGTACGGCTGATGAGGTCTACTGATCAAGTAGACGAAAGCTCCCGTCTTTTATGTATTTTTAATACACATTTTACATAATTGTGGACTTTGATTACTTGAAGATTTTCCAGTCACGTTATGGTGATTTTTTGAGAGATATATATATATATATCTATATATATATATATATATATATATATATACGATATATATATATATATATATATGTGTGTGTGTGTGTGTGTGCGTGTGTGTGTGTGTGTGTGTGAATTCATGGTTTCTTATTTGGACGTAAGTGCAGAGCGCAATATCACTATGTTCGCCACCTACTATTGAACAGAAAAGTGAGATCCTTAGCGAAATTAAATCACCAACAACTACTAGGGGTATGAGGTAAACTCAGGATGTCCAGTAAATATAAATATTTCACTAAATGGAATCAAAAGATATATACAGGAGCTACAATAGAGTTCTGTGGCACTCTCAGTTACTATAACAGGTAACAAACACAATGTAATGTTCTACACTACTGCAGTTATATACACTTAACCAAATTGGTTAAATTCATAAATTTAAAATTGTGAAGAGATCAGGATGCTTTCAAAGGAATGGTACAAGAAGTAAACTGTAGCCCACTCTTCACACTGAGTTCCGGGAATGCTTGACTGCACTGGTAATATTAATGAGGTGTCACTGTTGATCTACTTGAGACACACCTGGGCCACTCATGGACGGTTCTATAATGCAGGAATCGTTGTAACACAAGAGGGAAGGGTGAGTGAAATTACTAACACTTCTTTACAAAAAACTACAAGTAGCACATCACATAATCTATGACTGTAATAGATAGTAACGTTACTTTAATTGGTGTTTCCACTAATTCACATTTACAAATTTACCGGTCACACAGCAAAAATATCCAATCATTGCAAAATTTAGGGGCTTGGGGAACAGCAAAGGCAAGAAAGAAAGTATGAGAATTTGATGATGGTGACAAAGAACTTCCCATCACTTTGCGTTAGTCCGTGGACATGCTGTGTGGAGTAACAGAGGCAGCCTGCGGTATGCAGAAACTTTAATGGAAGTTAGCGTTGGAATTGATCCAGATCCAGGGAGAATGTGGTGAGAGAAGATGTGCTTCTGTACTGAGGCAGGACCTGACACACAAGTTAGCTTTTTTAGTTGCTCAATGCTTCCTCTCTCGTTTCCTCCACACAGGTCATTTCTCCAACAAACCACCCAACCAGCATAGTACAAGCCGTTGACAACAAAAACACTCCACCATGAAACTCAAGAAGAATTCTGGGAAGTACGAAGGCTGGTCAACCACCTGCTCATACATAATATAGGTAATTAGCTTGATTGTTACCTAAGAAAAGTTTATTTGTGTTCCTACATGTCAGTTCTTTAAATGATATACCACATTTTAGTGGACAAGACCACAGCTGATGGTCGAAAGCTATAATTAATGACCATAGCCGCCCCCCCCACCCCCCCCCCACACACACACACACACATATATATATATATATACTATATATATATATATATTATATATATATATATATATATATATATATATATATATATATATATATATATATCTATAAAATCACAAAAGTAAGCACGTGATTTTGTTTACCAGCAAAAAGCCACAAAGGGAAAATTTTTAAAAAAGAAAAGACAGAGTGCCAAGTACTTTCGTGTATTTACCACATCTTCGGAGCACAAAGTGTGCCCCGAAGATGTGGTAAATACACGAAAGTTCTTGGCACTCTGTCTTTTCTTTTTTAAAAATTTTCCCTGTGGCTTTTGCTGATATATATATATATATATATATATATATATATATATATATATATATATATATATATATATATATATATGATATATATATGGAATCTGCTGATCACTTCATTACCAGATACATATGCACTGTAATAGCCACTATGCCCTCTTAACTTCTTGAATTCTTTGCTCTTTTTTGGATACGCTTGTCACTATAAAACCTGAAGATCCAACTTCAAAATAACTTTTTGAAGAAATTGTGATGTCCTGTAACTGGGAAACAAACCTAGGTCCCATAATCACAAAAGGTCACGTTACCGAGTCGATAATGGAATTGGAGTCCCGGTTTCTCCTCACTCCGCTGGGAGCTGGTTCGAACCCAGGAGAGGACGAAATTATTATTAAAAATCCCCTTCGGTGAACATATATGAAAATATAACATTCCGAAGTAGAGCGAATTGGATATTAAAGAATAACCATAGAAACAGGGATATGATTTATCCTAACCAAAATACTCTTAAGTGAAATAGACGCCAGTTTGCTTGATGTTTCCTTTACTGTAGAAAACCTCACACGACATTCTAACTTGATTAACCTAAAATAAAAACAGAATAACACCCCACATACGATACCAGATACCGGGAATAGTTTTGCAAAGCTTCGGTATAAATCCTGATTCTTTGAGAAGAGTGCCAATGGACGATTATTACCTTGGTTTGGAAATTCGAAACATAAGTACAATTCCGGATGAAAGTGATTCACAAATAATATCCCAAAGAATACGTTCACTAGTTAGAAAATGCAGGAACCGGAGTGCGGTTTACAGTGACAAACTAGCACATGAGCTGCGGCAGGAATGAAGCCCTTCTATCAGAGTACAATTTGAGGTACGTTCCTATAACTGTCGATTTGTAACTGATATGTAATTTTGTTTTTAATGAGAATTCATATACTGTATTAATAATGCATGAAGTATTTTATTATTATTCACCATCTAAGACTTTATAAAATAATGCAGAATTTTAATTGATTTTGGATATGTATACTTTCAATCATTTAATTTATATAGATTAATATCCCTTACTCCATTTTATAATGCAAATATATAATTTTAGGTACTGAAAATGAGATCGGAAGATTTTGAAACATGTTTATGGAAATAAAAAGAAGAACACTTGAGGATGAAATATGTCGACCTGCCGTACTCTGTCCTGAGGAATTACTGATTCTATATATATATAGATACTATGAAAGCATTTACAAGAAAACTGTGCGTAGCAAGTGGTCGAGGGAATTTAACACCATAATTTTTATAGGAAATATGCTACCTAACTACTCCAGAATATATATATATATATATATATATATGTGTGTGTGTGTGGTGTGTGTGTGTGTGTGTGTGTGTGTGTGTGTGTGTGTGTGTGCGCGCGCGTGTGTGTGTGTGTGTGTGTGTGTGTGATCAGCAACACCAGACACCAGCAAGATTCTGTTTTTCATTTGAGACCCCAGTAATAAATAGACAATCAACGCAGAAACGTTTGAATTTAATTCCATTTAATTAGGTATTTTGTCAAAGTCAAACTAAACAATTTGAGAATTAATTACTTCAATACCATAGTAATTTTATTTCAATAATTATCTGAAATTAATACTTTAATTTACTGGTCCTCACAGGAACTCGCTCCACAGAGATCACAGATGCCCTTCATGCTTATTGTTAGTATTTTGCAAGAAACTTGATTGCTTTCTAATGTAGTTTTTAGAGGTAGGATTAGGGACAAGGGAGCGCATAGTAAGTAACAAGATGTGTTTCGCTTTGAGATACAGGTTTTGTGCCTGGGCATCATGTCTTGTACAGATTAACGTAACTGATACATCCTCTCTTGCATGAGAGAGCTATCTTCTCTTCATTTAAACTTTCTCTCTGTAATTCTCGTTTCCTGCTTTTAGTAAACTGCAACAGCAGCGACAGACCTAATCTAAATAGCTCTTTGATAGCCGATGCCGTGTCTGCTCCCAGTGAAGTCTTTGCAAGCGATAGGGAGTGTGCGGATGACTTTAGTTAAAAGAGAATATCAGTGAACCTTGTATCATCAAGTCCAATAATGGAAGCGTTCTAAATTTAAGTTTTGGTTTGATTAAATTCGATGACATCATAATTAAAAATGATAGGCAGAAGATCAGTACCTGGCGCTTTCTCCTGTTTATTCAGTTACCGTGGGGGCACAAATGAAATACAGTAAGAAAGAAGGTTACAAAGGTAAACAGAAAGACAAAGAACACTAGATGGTTAACTGTCAAAAGGGTGTAATAATCAAAGACATATTCCAGGATAATCCAGGATCACACGGCCACAAACTAAAACCATAATTTTAACCATAGGAGATAGGAAAGCATAAAAAAACGTGTATAAAGCTAATTTATCAATTTAGTTGCTGATATTTATCCACACCTTTTTTAATTTATGTCGTCATTGAGTTTAATCAAACCAAAACTTCTATTTAGAACACCTCCATTATCTGACTTGTTGAAACAAGATTCCTTTTAACTATGTTGCTACATAAGATTAAGAATATTGCTTGACTCCAGTTAAGATATTTAGTAAGGTTTCGTAAAGTCATTTGACAGACGAGGCAGCTAAATACCATTCAAAATATTTAAAGCATGAACGTGACCGGAATTTATAATCGATATTCCCTAATCATTTAAAAGTAACTTCAAATATAGAATTACCGATTCATTTAATGAATATGTGAAAGATCTGTGACCACACAAGAACGTTTTTACACACAAGGTAAATAGTTCCAGTCCCCACCTATTTTCTGTTTCAAATCATCCTTCTTCCATGAATAGCGACACAAAAAGTACAGATCTCAAAATCACTTTGAATAATGTTAATAGATGAATATATTTCAATAAATAAACTTATTTTTTTATATTCAGCTAATAGATAATAGTAGTCAAATATTTGGTTTATGTAATGAAAACTGAAAAAGTTTCTTCAAATATTCCTTTGATCATGCAAAAGATTGATCAACTTTTAATCCGTTCGAAGCAACATCAAAAGGGCATCAGTTTCTTAAATTTCTGAATGATACGAAAAACCAGCAGTCATTTTCTAGGTCTTGGAAGTTTCAAAGCTACTGGTGGGATTTGGTAGAGATTATTTTGCTAATTCATGTAAAATGAAATGCTCTTATCTATCTATCTAGCTATCTATCTATAAATCGATCTGTCCCTCGAGCCCCTCATTTCTAAACTGTTATGCCATTTGCAGATATATAGTGTTTTAGTTGATAATAGGTTCAGCTTAATTTTATAACATTTTCTGTTTGATAAAGGAGACATGTATAACTAAAGTACACACCGTTCATGTTTTTCATTTGGGGAATAGAAAGGAACTCTAAAGATATGAATGTTTATGGCTGTGCATGTATACGGTCATAATTCTGTCAAAAATAATATTTTGTAATGAAAGCTCAAAATGATAAAGCAATCTATGATATGTGTTGATGACCAAAAGATATAAGATCACACAGAAGTAATGAATATTAACGCTGGAGGAAGCAATATCTTGATCACGTGAAAATAGAGTTAAAAACAGAAACTCCTTAAATCTTTATCCTTATATGAGTAAGAAAAAAAAGTGAGATATCTGCTGTAACTGGGAGAGAGTATACTATGGCGAAAATGGGATTAATATATCTAGTGATGTAATAAAATATATTATAAAAACATAAAATAAATGACTTCTATAAATGTTTAAAAGGAGATCATGAATTATATGGTAAGTAATGTTAATATCCTGCAAGTTTGAAAGGAAATGACGGGTTCTTGGAATAATTGGAAAGTAAATTGAAAAGGGTGCTGGGAGACGGGTCATGGAAAATAATGGAATATAGAACATGTCTAAAAGGATAGAAAATGCAAGATATAAGAGTATATTTCTCCATATTTTTTTTTCTAAAAAAATATATCCAAATATTCTAAATGTAAGGAGGTTTTCGGAATTGGGAAAACATAAAACCTTATTTTTGTATTTAATTTTACTTGTAAAGAAGTTCCTTCGGAAAAGGCTTTGGTATTTAATTTTTTGTTATCAAAGATACGGAAAAAATATAACCCCTGTCTGGGAGGTAATAAGAGGACCAGAAAGACCTCTAGCACTTGCCATGTTAAACGTACTGACAGATTTACTCCGCGAAATAATCTTAACTATATATTTCCGGACAGTAACTTGTTAATTATCGTAGACGAAATCTTATTTTGTTTCAAACAAGTTTTATGAATTTTGAATGTATTTGACGTAGAATTCTAACATTTTTGCCAATGTGCATTTTTGTATTTGACTCGTCATATAATAACTGAACCATTGGACGTATCAAATAGAGCAAAATGAAAATATTTCTAAAATATTTACAGGAACATGATTCTTAAAATAGAGTAACATATCCACAGTAATGGACTGTCAAAATATGCATAAAAATAAAACTATACAGAGATTTCCAGAATATGTCAGATTCCCCTTTTCATGACAAGTACAAATTCTTCAAAGCTATTTGTACTGCTGTTTTTAAAGATACTTGTACAGTTAATGAGCGTAGTTTTGAAATAACTAAAAGGGGGAATAGTCTTACCAGAAGTCATTTTCCTAATCTCTCTTTATGGAATCATTTAACTTATATCGATTTGCCCAAGATGACGTTACTCACCTCGTGCCTTGTAAATTCCATTTTTCCTTCCTTCTCATTCCTTCTTTAGCTTTTGACAAACATTCATGAGGGCAAATTATAAGCCTTTCTTTGTCTTCAGTTATCTCTAATAATTACCAAAAGGAAATTGAAGAGTATTAATTGCCTCAGATGAAATTGCCAGAATAATGTTCACCTTTTGAGTCCTTTGATATCAAATTTTGAAAAATTGACATGAAAAATCAAACTCCAATTGGTTCAACAATGATTGCCGATGAGATGGAGCTTTTATATTTTATTTTTTTAAATCTATTTTTCTTTTATTTTCAAGGATAAAGGGTAGTCACAAAAGCCTTTGTTATCATATCGGTCTTCTTCACAACTAACCTAACTGACTAAAGTAGAATATATCAAATTTCACTATTACCAACGGGATACAGGAGGTAAGTTGTAGATACTTCATGAGGAAAACAGACTTTATGATTAATCGGATTACAAAAATAATATAATTCACAGTTACATGTCTTATTATCACCCTACTGAATTCTAACCATTATTTAGACAGTAACTGATTTAGTCAAAAGAATGACGTCTGGGAAATTTTGAATCATTAACGATTTTGGCGATAAAAAGCAATTTCCGGCTTGAAATTGTAGATTTTGCCTCTTTGTTATCGGCCATTAATTTAATTGTAAAGAAAATGGCATGAACTCTTTTCGAACTGTAGTATCCATAGGCTGTAATCTTGACTACATTGTGTTGATTTGCTCCACGATTCAAATTCGTTGACTTCATTTCCATCACAAAGTCTGCGCACCTAGTAATACTGGTGGTTGCCCAGATATCCCTTTCTCTAATATTTCCTTAAGACTCTTTAATGACGATCAAATGCGTGATAAAGTTTTTTTTAGCAACATCGAAAAGACAGTGGTTTTTTCTTGTTCTTTGAATTATCCAAAAGAATTATTTACTGGGGAATCTGAGCAATTTTACCAAGTAGCCAACATTCCTATCTGAAATCC
Organism: Macrobrachium nipponense; assembly: GCF_015104395.2. Taxonomy (NCBI): domain Eukaryota; kingdom Metazoa; phylum Arthropoda; class Malacostraca; order Decapoda; family Palaemonidae; genus Macrobrachium; species Macrobrachium nipponense. The sequence continues at coordinate 13,699,846 of NC_087220.1, read as the reverse complement.
TTAATTAACATGATAATATGTACTTTTAAACTGCAGAAGGTTAAGTCGATATATTAAGAATCTTTAGTAGCCTTCCTTGTTGTGCTAAAGATCGTAATCCTGAGAGATACAGCAGGACTGTTTTTCACTTTAAAATTTTACCTGTTTATGGGGTACCCTAGGGGGAGGAGCCCGTGCTGGCATAAGGCAGGCATAATTATTTTCTACTCTGCCTGCTATTCCCTCCTTCTTGTTAAAAGTGTGATAACTCCCAGAGTTAACTGACAATGAGCAAACCAGAAGAATCGCCCACCAAAATAGCTGGAAAAGAAACAGCGCTCCTTCATCCACCATTTCCAGGAGGAGTGAGAGGGAGACGTTCCAAGCGGCTCTAAATCTCATGAAGTAGCGTCGTTGTCGCTCCGAGTCACCTAAATCCTGCAACTGGGGAAAACTCTCCCGGAATTTAAACTTTCTGAGAAATATCTAGTGTATCCTTTTTTGGAGGTGGGAGATGATCTAAATCGTGACTTTTTTTTTTTTTACTTATTTCCAGTATTTTGATAATTGTCAGTGTTTCTTTATTCTTTCGACAGAACTAATAGCGAGAATTTGAAAGACAGTGTACGATTTTTTGTTTTTGTTTCTTAGAAAATTTTGACAAACTATTTCTTTCTTCCTTTGTTAAGTACATTATACCATTTAGTAAATAATTCAATATATGCTAATTATACTGTTAATTACAAAAACATTTTATATTATCAAATACGGCAGTTTACAAATATTAAGTTTTCCAATAACAGAGAGAACAACAGGTAAGGAAATGAAAGATGAAATACCTTTAAACGTCGTCTGTAACGTCTGATATATACGACCAAGCGATAGTTGGGCGAGGAAGCGCTGATACACGTAAAGAGAGAGAGAGAGAGAGAGAGAGAGAGAGAGAGAGAGAGAGAGAGAGAGAGAGAGAGAGAGAGAGAGAGAGAGAGAGAGAGAGAGAGAGTACTTCTACTATATCTGAGATACTGTCCAACTTTGTAAATAAAGCAAGTTTCTTTTTAGAAAGTCGAAGTCAAATCTGACGCTACAAATGATTTACTCGGTTCCTTCTCCGAATTTTTTTTGAAAATGTTCAACCAGCTTTATGAACGTATATATACAGCATCTCAGGGATAAATGTCTGTCAGTGACTCTGTGAATTTGGAATGGGGTTTTCCAAACTAAAACGATTTTATTTAAAATTTTGATAATATTTTGACTACCAATTCTGAAGAATGTCCATAAAATATATCTATTGTAGGGAACTAGCGAATTAATGTTATTATCATTATTCAACGAAAAGTCATAAACACATGAGTCAATAAAATGGTTTGTCTGTTTGATTCTGTTATCTAAAATATATACAGCAGAAACTACCAAAACACATCAAACTATCACAACATTCTTTTGTTATTTATGTTAGACAAGTTATAAAATATAACAAAATTATAACTTTATTTCATTCCCAATTATCTCACATTTAGGTATTTGGGAGTAATGTAATTTGATACCAACAGAGATAGTCAACCTAATTTAGGTCTTCAAGACTAAGACTGGTCTATCTATTCTTCTTTGTCAAGGCCTTGTAATTAGGCTCATGCTGTAGACTGTGGCAATCAACACATTCCTAGAGAACACAAATCTCAAAACTCTTTGTTTGTCATGGTACCAGAGTTTTCGCTTGTAAGCTCTGAGGAACTCTACGTATTTTTATGGTTTCTTGCCTGTTCTAGACCATTAGATAATAAATTATGTTTAATTTATTTGATTTTTTTGGTCCAACGCAGTCCCCTAATTTGACTTGTCCCATGGTATTGCGACATCAATGAGTGATGCTTTCTTCTTGAATTCATCAATCAACGTCACGTCTGGTCTATTTGCACGTATCACCCTATCTGTTCTGATAGTATAGTTCCAGAGGATCTTTGCCAGAGCGTTTTCTATCACTCCTTCAGGTTGGTGCTCATACCACTTATTACTGCAAGGTAGCTGGTGTTTCTTACACAGGCTCCAGTGGAGGGCTTTTGCCACTGAATCATGCCTCTTTTCGTACTGGTTCTATGCAATTGTCAGAAATTTGCTTGCAATGTGGTTGGTGATCTTGTTTATCATTTTGCACTTCCTGCATATGAGTGAGATGTTATTTTTATCTATCGTCCTTTGAACATATCCGGATCTTCTTGAGCTCTCCCCTCTATAGCCATTGCCATGTTTCATCACTAGCCAGTTCTTTAGTCTGTATCATGTATCGTCTGTACATTGGTTTGTTGTGCTATTCCTCTGTTCTGTTTGTTATTCTGTTTCTGAATGTCTCTGGGTCTTCAACTACTTTTATCAGCCCTCCTTCCCACGCACTCTTGAGCCACTCGTCTTCACTGGTTCTCGATGTTGACATAGTCCTCTATGCTTAGTAGGCCTTTCCCTCCTTCCTTTCGTGTTATGTAAAGTGTCTGTATTTACAAATGGGGGTAGCGCTTTGTGTATTGCATATTTTTCCTAGTTTTTTGGTTTACACTATGGATTTCTGCCTTTTTCCATTCCACTACTAATGCACTATATCTATTAACTGATACTGTCCACGTGTTTATGTCTTTTATCATATTTCCGGCGTTGAGCTTAGACTTGAGTATCTCCTTAAGTCTCTGCATATATTCTTTTTTCATCTCTTGGTGCTTTATATCCTCTCCTTCCATTATTCCCCGGTATTTGTATCCCATCTCATCTATGTGTTAGATATTGTTCCCATCTGGTAGCTTTATTCCTTCAGTCATTGTTACTTTGCCCTTTTATATGTTGATCAAGGCATATATTTCTATTCCATACTCCATTCTGATGTCCCCAGATACAATTCGTAAAAATATGATTTTTACGAATTCCGATTATTTCTTGACCTGTGGTAGCCAAATAGTTCTCGGTTTAGCTCAAACGTTTCAGAAGAAATTCAGTTAAACTGTAATGGAAATGTTAAAATTCAAGTTTATTTACAAATAACAAACGGGGAAAAATAAAGTCTTAAAAACTAAAGATAATTTCTTGACCAAATATCAATTAAAACATTAAAATTTAAGTTTATGGAAAATAAATAATATTATTACCAAGAAATTCTGCAGATACTAAAGACTAAAGAGAAACTTTTTCTATCGAATATTTACCTTGAACTCCACAAATGTAAAAGGTGTCAAACTACGTTAATGACAGCTGTTATTAACTAGTATTGCAAATAAATCAACGTTTGTCGTTATACATACTCTATAGTCGATGGTATGCTATCTTCCACAGTATTTGCAAAACACTGAAAATTACATTTGGAACTTTCCCAAATATTTGCATATCGAATGGTCGTCTTAAGTCTGCCATGACCTTCATTCATTTTGGACATCTTACAGTAACAAATCCAGCAATTGTAATAAAATAAGAGATTATTAGAGTTATTATAATGCTCAAAATGGCACAAAATGCCACACCAATCCAGTGTACGGACAGTACATGAGACAGACAAAAGAACTGGCCAGCGATGAAACATGGCAGTGGCTACATAGGTGAAAACTCAAGGAAACAGAAGGGTTGCTAACAACGGCACAAGATCAGGTACTAGAAACTAGATATATTCAAAGAATGATAGATGGAAATAACATCTCCCCTAATATGAAAAAAATAGACCATAAACCACATAGCAAGTGAATGTCTAGCACTTGCACAGAACCAGTACAAAAAGAGGCATGATTCAGTAGTAAAAGCCCTCCACTGGCGCCTGTGCAAGAAATATGAGGTAGCTTGCATTGATAAGTGGTACGAACTCCAATCAGCGGAAAGATGGAAAACAATCAGGCAAAGATCTTCTGGACTGTGGTATCAGAAAAGATAGGGTGATAC
>NC_087220.1:13658455-13690955 GCF_015104395.2 Macrobrachium nipponense | reverse complement strand
TTGCTGTTGTTTTAGTTTCATTGATATCAACAGGAATCACACGTGGACATAAGAGTAAATTGGTGTACTGTGTTATCTGTCAGTTCTCAGTCGTCTTCGGAGAACTAATCACACTTGTTCATTTCTCACGGTGCGGACTTTGGAAATTGCCTGCGGTTGAGTTCGAGATGAAAACACCATCAAAATCACATGCTGCTTAGCATTTAAGGGCGCTTTTAGATTGGCACCATTTACGTTTTGTGTATCCTGGTTCCTTTCAGAATGCCTGGTAACCTGTCTTTGTTCTTTCAAGTCTATTAATATATTTAGGTATCTATTTTGTTTTACTTAAGGTTTGGGAGAGTTCAATGATCAGTTTCAACTTACTTTTGGCATAACCATTAATGCAATGTTTGCTTAGCATTATATATAATGAGTCATTATATTGTTGAACCAAATGTTAGGATACTTAGAAGCTTTAATTTTGAAAAATTGTGGTGACAGGGTTAGCATACGTAAAAAGACTGATATTGATGTCTTAAGATGGTTTGCTTCTATCAAAAGAATGAGACATAGGTTAGTGAAAGAAGTGCAGGAGTCAAAAGTTTTTAGAGAAGCAGGAAAGAAAGGCCTGAACAATCCCGTATGTCTGAAGGTGAGCTTTTTGGACGAGAGAAAGAGAAACAAGGGAGCAAATGGTGTTGTGTGTTGGGTGTATTGTTGAAGAGCCTTTTGTTAAACTTTGTAAATTGGCCAATTTGGGAATATTTTCTGCACAGGGGTCTCATCTGTGATTCAGAAGTTAAAGTTTGAATGTTGCTGTGACCATTATGTCCCTTTTTATCTGGGCTCACTTCTTGTTAGGGGATGGATCCATGTGTTTTGGGGATGGTGCCTTATATACCCGCATACAGTTGGTAGTAACCAGAGGACTTTTTAGGAAAAAAGAAAACTACTGAGACGACTTTTTATGTCCGTCCTCAGATTTTAAGAACTACTGAGGCTAAAGCTATGGGTACGAATTGGTCTTTTGATCATCCACTCATCAATCATCAAACATACCAAATTGTAGCCCCTTAGAATCAATAGTTTTTTTTATTTTATCCTATTTAGGGTTAAAATTATCCATGACCGTGCGTCTGGCAACGATATAGAACAACCCAACACTAGGCTTGGGCTGACTCTTTCATAGGCTGGGCTCATACAACATCGTATGCTGTACAGAAAACTCGATTGCGCTGAAGAAACTTCGGCATATCTTTTACTTGTTCTTTTATAACTTGAGTCCGAGGACCTTGGTAGTTATTAACAAATTGATAAAGTTCTCAGGTAACAATATTTCATGTACCCTCTCGTTGATTTTTGCTTTGAAATATCTTCTAGTGTAGTTATTAGCAGGGTTTAATTAAGTATTTGCCAGGTGGCATACTGAAACATGGTGGCATGACTAGGGTTTAATACTTCTGTGAAGACTGACAAACAATATGATCATGGGTAGAGCCGTCAGTGCACTTATGGTTCTTTGCAGCATACCTTCGGGCCCTACCTGCAATTCCTTTCGTTGCTTTCACTGTATCTCTTTTCATATTCTCTTTATTCTAGCTTACTTGCCTCCCTCTCCTTACAGTTAAATCATAGTGCAACTGTGGTGTTTCCTCCTGTTACAACTTTCATCCGTTTTACTGTCAATTTCCTTTTTAGCGCTGAATTGCTTCATTTGTCCCAGTGCTTGGCCTTTGGCCTAAATTCTATTTTCAATATATTTAGCGATGTAAGATTGTAAAGAGTGGCATGAGTCATTGATATGAGACTGATAGATGGATAGATAGTAGATAGAACGTGTAATGAAAGTGGGGCAATATTGTTTCAGAGGTTGTGTAACGACCAATCTTATCACGAAATTGCTTCCAATTCGTATTTGTTCTCATTGAACTAAATGCCCCAGGGAGACGTTGGGCTGTAGCCGAAATTTTTCCTTGACATTATGCAAAATGACACTGGAATCAGATTCCCGAGATGTAAACTAGCATTGCTCCAGCCCCGTTTTTTTTTTATTTTATTTTTTTTTTTTATTTTGCCATATCACTTGGGTTAGGTTAGGTTAGATTGGGTTAGGTTAGGCTAGGTCAGTTCAAAGAGGAATATTGAGAGAATTTGAGCATGTGAAACCTAATGAGACTATTTTCGAGAAGATTCTGTGGTTAGATTTTAAGATATGACGTCCCCTTTTTTTTCCAGGGAAAGTTTCAGTTCTCGTTTACAGTTCGGGAATATGCGCCCCGAAAGGGTCGTGGTGCACCAAATTTCCCTCGTGACCACTTCTCGCAGCTGTAATATTTTCATTCATGTCTCACTAGCCCACATATGTCAGTCATTTCTTTGGTGGAGTAGAGATTTGGAGTGATTTTTTCTGGTTTCTTCTTTGTCGCAAAGGTGAACGTTCTAAGAACTACTTGAGGTGGAAATAAGATTACATTTTGGTGAATGTTGCAAAATCCAAAATTCTCAACTCATTTCTGAGTTGGTCATGAAAACATTGCGACTTAAGAACATTTTATATTTAGGTTACAATAGCGCATGTTGGATATAATTTTGAAATATAATTATAACAGCTTCTTGTTACAAAGAGGTGAAAGAGTTGGCCTTCAGATATCCTGAAGGAATATTAGTGGAAGATTGGGAATTTTCATATCCATGGAGAAGGAATTAGTATAAGGGAGAGAGGTACAGCCACTTTAGTGGCGGGTAGTTGTGGGGTATTTCCGTGATAGGCATGGAGGACAGGGTGAGAGCGATCAAGGCAAGTACTACCTTGGGAACAAACTAACCCCGTACTTTGGGTCGAAGGTATTCCATGTGCCCTTTTCACTCTGTTATCTTCTGTACGTTTGGTGTTCTTTGGAATTCATATAGATCACTGTTCACATACAAAATCGTGGATTGATAACGTTTGGCTTTCTAATATATAATAGAAGCCTTAGATTAATATGCTTGGTAAAACTTAAAAAATCGATTAGTATTTGACCTGACAGTTATTTACAAAGGCTTTTAATATACATTATTTAATAAACTAACATAAATATACGTAGATAACAGAAAACAGTATCTGGCTTCATAATAGAAATGAAAAATACTTAACAAAAATTAATAAAAAAAATATCTTTTAAAATTGTCACGGCATAATTTAGTTAATTTACGCATTTTTTTTTTTTTTTTTTTTTTTGCCTACTCGATAGAATTTGGCCATTCAAAACTCTCATCCTAAAAAAAAAAACATCAGATCTCTGAAAAAAACATCACTTTAAAAGGCAAGGATACACAATTTTCAATATGGCATGCTAAGTCGTATAATACTCCATTTGAGTGAATTTTCTCCATTGTATGTTTTATCCCATAAGCATGCCAAGAGTTTTTTCTGTCATTAGGTACCCTTGAATTGAACACATCAAACCAGGAGTGATCAAGGTCTATAAAGTCCCTTGTACTTTCCCAGAGCATACTCTTCAGAAGTCCCTGGCTTTCATGAAATCTAAAGCTTTAGATGTTTTTTTTCCGAAAGAAACTGCACTGCTTTCCTCACATTCATACGTTGCGTACCTGTTACATTCATATGTTACATTTATGCAGCAGGTCTCTTTTATACACCTTCTTCAAAATGTATACTGCATATGCGATGAGTAGTATGGTTAAGTTGTACTTTCTCTTACAACGATGAACCCATTTCCGTTTTGTTTCCTCCTCACGAGGGAATCGGAAAAATGATACCTCCTCTTTTCTATTTGAATACCTATCAAACACGGCGCAGCTGTTTGGCATTATTTAAATAATAATTTAGATTATATAAAAAATCAAAACTATGGTTGTATTCGAAGAATTTAAAACTAAAACTAAATCACTGCAGAGATGAATGAAGTGACCAGTGATCTACATTTGAATGAAACGGTAGCTGAGTGACTTTTCGCCCTGACCTGTACTCCAGGAGGTGCGGTTCTTGGGGGAGATAAGCCGCAACCCCCCACAAAGGACTCTGCCTGACCCATTCTATCTACCCTGGTCTACACAAGTCGAGAGATACTGTTCTGATATTGAAGTCACAGTTTAGAGGAGAATTGATGAGTTAAACACGAATTGTATTATTTTTCTTTCAAAGGCCTTGGCTTTTCTTGCGTGTGTGTGTATGTGTGTGTGTGTGTGTGTGTTTAATACGTATCATAAATGTCACTTCCGAGTGACAAAATCATGAAATTTTACACTTTGACAACATTAATTTGTAACAGCTGGTGACCATTATATATCAAAATTAAACGTTTTAGGACAGATGAGATGCAACAAATTTATGACTATAATGACTTAAGCTTTGATGACAGATGTAATTAATAATGTTACCATATAAGAGAAAACGGTTTTATATTGTTAGGGGAGACTCGAATAATCTTGTCCTGTACTGATGTCAGTAACTTGATTAGGCAGAGATGTCGCTGTGCTGTATGTTTTCATTGGCAAGAAAGCTTTTGAGGCAAATGTAGACATTCATTCACTTTCGGTTTTAATGGGAAACTCCGGAATCTTTCTCCCTTATAAATTTTTACGTATATCAGAGCACGGAGTCCCCTTCTGAGATTGCACAAATGCCACTATACAAAACAAACAGACTCACGTGTACACAGTCCAAGCGCTTGTACCCGTGACCGCAATCGAAGAAACTTGAAGGTCAAGTTCTCCCTGGGTGGCCGTGTCGTTCGTACCGAAAAGCTCCCGTCCGGTGAAGTATTGCCCTTCGTAGATGTTCCAGGTGTCGGCGTTCAGGACGACCCTGTGGCCGGTGAAGCGGGCTGAAGATGCCTGGAAGGGTTTTGAATAAATACAGATTCACGCGTGGATCAGTCAAGGATTTTCGAGTTATTTGCTGGGAATTCCTAATGGGTTACACGGAAAAGGTTTTCGTTGATTCCGAGGTGGATTATCCAGTCAACTGTAGAAGTTACTTTCAGTTCGTGGGTTGAAAAGTGAACGGAATGTTTTTGTTTTTACGTTAAAGCAGTGATTTCAGTCAGTCGCCATAATGTTGTGCCGTTAGTTTATGCGGTGCATCCGATGAAGCTTCACTTTTATTGAATCTGTTGAAGGATGAAAATCGTACTGCTTCCAATGTGGATTTTTACAGGAGCATTCAGTTGCTTCCATTGGATTGAAAGTGTAAGAATTATTGTTTGCATACGGATACTGTTAACAGTTAGGAAAGTAGCAGGAAAAAGGCTTATCAAGTATATTTCTTTTAGTTTGGGATCATTTCAGTTTTAAACTATACTGTAAGGCACTTGGTTTTTATGGTGTAATTTTAAAAGAATGGTAGCTTGCTTACCATATTTCTGAACCTAGTGGGAAAGTCCGTTGAATATTCTATGCCGTGCACATAATGAATCTTTCCTTGGAATTCCTTGTTGTAATCTTTATTTCCGTAATGAATCCACCTGTAAAATTATTATATAATTACACAATATGCTCAAAAATTGCCCATTGAACTGCAAGGAAATAATGGTAAAGAACTTACCACTCGCATTGTAGGTCGTTACGTTACACTACTTAAAAATACATATAATTATGATAATAAAAAAATCATATTTGATTGCAAGATACTAATATCTTGAAAGCGACAACTCTTGAGATTATAGAAATTAGGTAAATTATTAAGTAATCCCCATTGAAGTACAGGCGGTGAGGGAAGTTTGCTCTTGCGTAAGGCTGTGAAATGTAGTTCATTGTTTATGGTTTTGAGGAATCAGTTTGTGAAATACGAGTCAATACATCAGGTGCTATAGAATCTCATCCTTTATAGGAATCTGGAGACTTTTTGAGAGAGAGAGAGAGAGAATGTTCAAAGAGATCTGTGATTGATACATGACAGTTTGATGGACACTTTCAATGTCGTTGTCGATTCCTTTGGTCGACAAGTCTAGGGTGTAAGTGTAGAGCTCATTCGAAGTCCCCAAGTTGTAGGTCTTGCGGAACACCTTCGTGTAAAGACCATTAGGAGTCGGGATGTTCGAAGCTGTAAGAAATTGGCGCTTTAAGTAAACTCGTAAGAGCGTGAGTTACGAAGGTCAAAATTTGTAGAGTAAGATTTGTGCTTAGTCATATCTTCAGAGACCTGATTTTTGAAGGTAGCATTTGGCGATTATTATATAAAAAAAGGGGTGTGCTAATTACCATAGCTTTCAACTACTTCATTTGACCCTGAACCCTAAATCCTAGAACCCAAGAGTAAGAATCGAACTCAAGGTAAAAGTATTATGAAACGCGACATTGAATATTACACCAAATCTGTGGGTTGTCTGCAATACTATTAAGTAAAATGTCAAAAGATATTCAATTTGAAGGGAATTGCCATAGAAAAGGTAAGATTATAGGAAATACTAAACTCACTTATCTGTGACCAAATTTTGAATGAGGGTGTTAAAGTGTAGGGGGAGCCACCAAATAACTGATGCATCTTTTACCAGACAGATAAATAATGGAATCAGAATCGGGAGCAGACTTCCATATCTTAGATGCAGAAAGAAAGTCGCTAAAAACGTTGAGTATATTCTAGTCAAAAGACTTCTCAGTTTCCAAGGCTCCATCGATAATCCCACTTTGCCCTCAGGATGGTTCAGTAGTAGATCCATTATTTCCAAATATTGAGTATATTTTGATTTTATGTAATGTCAAGTGTGATCTGGTGATTTCTTTAAAGTATCTTTGAAGTGAAACTTACGTTTGGCTGCAGTAATCAGAACAGCTAGCGCCAAGGACATATATCGAAGGGACTCCATGATGGATGCGCAGTTGTTTTCTAAATGGACTGCGTCAGCCGCTGCCGTGCTGCCCCTTTTTATATAGAATTCTGCTCCGAGAATTATTTCAAGCAACATCTGGTACACTTTTCAGAGAGTGAAGGGGGTAAGAGCGGTTGGGGGTTTCGATAAGCTAAAGTTCTGGGATGGCATTAGGGAGGAAATTCTTTTAAATCGGTAGCAGATGGACGGAATTATTTATTTTTTGTGTATATAGTAACTTTCGAATGCTTATCGATATTTTTTTTTTATTGGCTTCAGAACTCCTATTTAAGTATAGTTCTATTTTTTCCGCGGGTAATTTTTTTTCTTTCTTTTTATGCGGCGTTTATGCAAGTTCGAATGTGACTTGACAGTCGGTAGTGAGAGTTTATCTGATAACCTCTGTAAAAGGAGTACTGTTCATGTTATAAAATTCATTATTGTTCTAGCCTTCGCTTAAACACAAGGATAAATTCAACAGTGAAAATAGAAGCCAATTTTGCAGATATGAAGATAAGGATTAGGCCACATCCAAGGCCAGCTCTATCTGACTTATCTGATTATCCGGGTGATGATTATTCGATAACTCCCTAAAAAGCAGAGCATGTTTCAACGTTCTGTCAAATGGGTGCTGATGAAATTCACGAGTGCAGTCTCGCAAAAAGGACCGGGTGTGGGAAAGGCAACATTGTCTCCGCTGTGTGGAAGTAGTTCATATCGACCTTGGGGAATTATCTCAAAGCGTGGCACATGAAGGGCAGTTACTTGTAGCCTGATAAGAGATAGTGAGTGCATTTTTCTAAGTCTTGGATGACGGTGAACTGGTGCAATATATGAAAATGATAATTCAGTTAATCCCATGAAGCTTATCTGCAAAAGCTGGTTTTACGGCACTGTTGTATGTGCATCTATTTCTTTTTATGATTAAACTGAACTTTCGAGAGGTTGTTGATAAGAAGATTTGTGCATGGCATAATTTCTTTCATGCTGTATGATCCCATCTCTCTCTCTCTCTCTCTCTCTCTCTCTCTCTCTCTCTCTCTCTCTCTCTCTCTCTGATAGTGTTACAGTAGTTTAAATCTATCTATAAGTTCATGAAATGCAAAACTGCGTCATCAGTGAATCTGACATTGCGTTCGCCTTCGGAAATTACCAATAGGTTCATTGTCTTAATTTCATGGAATGAAAAGTCTTGTGATGAGTATTATATATTTATGTGTGTGACCATAGAAATTGTTCATCATTTTATGTCCAGAACATATCTTTAGTTGTATCATTTATCTTTCGGGTCAAATGAGTTGAAACTACGTTTTTTTTTTTTTATTTATATTAAATCCCTAGAGTGTCAGAAAATTTCGCCCAGGAGGCAACCGTGACAGTAATCATTCATTCATGATTACTTTCAGGGAGGTTATTATTCATGTATTAATATCCACGCTACATAATCGTGATAATTATTTGTAATTAACAAGATACGCTAAAATAAAAGTCCATATAACCGGAGAATGTTTGCCTTAATCAATTTTTATATATATTTGTAAAGCTGCACTCCCTTCATCTGAGAGAAGTAGGAAAACATTCTTATGCCCTACAGAAATATGACAAATTGCCTTTACAATTGCATATACTTGAACCTCGGTCCTTCCAAGTGTGCGTAAAACAATTACTTGTTTATCACTCTGCCAATAAACGTTCAGGGACATTTCGCTTTAATTGCTGCTTATAAATTTGTAATTCAGTTCATTTCATTGGTTTTGCTTTCATTTTAAAGGTGAGGCCAGTCGTCAAATACATAGGAATTTTCAGATGACTTACCGTAAAGATATGTGGATTTTGTAATTTGTCCATGCAAATCAACAATAGATTACCTTTCCATTGATGAATAGGTAATTGTTAGTTGTATCAGTTGCTGGTCAGTAAAGTGTAAGTAAACGATTGCAATAAGTTAAGTATATGTTAGTGTTACCAGACTACTGAGCAGATTAACAACTCTCCTAGAGCTGGCCAGAAGGGTAAGATTTGTTTATGTGGCTAGATACCAATTGCACTAAACAATATAGTAATGTGTTAAGTACTATTGATCTTTCCATATATATTTATACAACAACTGCACAAAATGTGGTAAATTTTATATAACTTATTTTATTAAAGAATGATATTTTGATAAGCAATCGACATTCATCTCTGAACACAAAAATTTAATCGGACCAATTTCACACTTATTTGATTCAAGCGATGTCAAGCATTAGTTAGGATGAACACTCAATTCCTTCATTATCTAAATCAAATAAAGAAAACTAATCATTGCGCTGTGCAATATTCTATCCAATGACAAAACGTTAAACTGTATAACCTGTGATCTATCTCAAATAAAATAATTTTATTTACAAGAGAAGAGTGAAGCTATTGTCTATAAATATGCTTTAAACAATATCTCATGAATGACCATTAATTAACCTCAGAGAGAAATTCCCTTGACTTTAGTTCCCTTGTGAGTCAGAACAATGCTTTCGACACTTATTGAGGTGACAGGAAACTCAGCCGAAAAAGTAACTGTCTTACAGTCACCAAGGAACTTCCAACACAAAGGGATCTGATCTGTTTCCAATATTTGCTGCTGATAGCTTCGTCATCGGGCCGTTTCGCAATAAGCGCAGAGACATACTGGAATCGGGTGATGAGAACTCCATCAGATCATCGTATGATGTCAAAGCGTTCCTTTTAACGTCATAATATTTTAGTATAATATCAAGCTATGTTTATTTGACTGTCTAAAGTAGAAATAAAATAAAAGTTTTAACAGCCGTGTAAACCGCAAATTTATAATCATTCGTGGTTAGGACTGAGATTTTCCCCCGTGCTAGAAATAGCCAACAGAGTCGGAGAGTTTTGAGAAATGTTGTAATGAAATATGGGATTAGTAAAAACAACCTGAATTTTCAAACCTTTTACTGTCAATTTCCATTTCAGCGCTGAATGACCTCATAGGTCCCAGTGCTTGGCCTTTGGCCTAAATTTTATATTCAACATTATTTTCGAAACGAATTTTAAACTGTGTATTTGAGTGATGTCAAAGTTTTATTTAGCAATCATATAAAATTTCATTTAGCAGTTTTATCAAGATTTTGTTTGATATAATAAACGGTATGGTCATTAATTTTCTGTTTTAATGGAATATTTATTCAACCGACTTCAAGAATACTGCACCATCGTAGAGAATACTTATAAGATCATTTTCAGAAAATCTTCGTTCATCAGTAAATGATGTAACTGGTCTGTCAACACAGCGAAGGTAAAATTGTCCTTTAGAATTGGATCACAACTCAGATAATTTAGACAGGTACTTCTTTTTTGAAGAATGGCATAAAGATTATTAAATAATACGCTATTCATATCAAGAACTAGGTAATTTGAATTTGAGACATTTTTCATGAACTATTTCGCTTTAATTAGTGTGTCATAAGAAAGCAAAACAAAAAAGATAAAATATACGCTCTGATATAGTAATGGGTTATAATGTTTATCATGGGAGGGAAAACTCAACTTGGCAATCGTCACTATGAGAAGCTTTTAATTATTGTGATCGAGCACCGTTTTCCGAAATGAGAATTACCTCTCTCTCTCTCTCTCTCTCTCTCTCTCTCTCTCTCTCTCTCTCTGAATTACTCTTTTTATTGTACAAGTTACTCTAACCCTAATGACACAAGTTCATTTATGTGTATAGCGAAGATCATTTTATTGACTACGAACGCGACTGGTAGATTTTTTAAAATATTCTCATTTGAATAAAACCATTTATAAAAAAGATTCTCTCCAGCAAATACATTTTATACAGCAGCTTTTGCATTTACCATTTATCTCTGTGTTTTTATATTTATATATCTTTCATTTTTTATTCTTTTCCCTTTGTTTTATTCCTATTTTAAAGATGAGATTTCTTTCAGGATAAGCATAATTTGCTACTTGGTTGGCCTTTATGTATAAAGTATAAATGTTAGAAAATGAATGATTAAGAAATTGGATAATAACAAAAAGTAAACCAAGGGATAGCGGGAAAAACAAATTTAACTCTAGAAAGCTTAAAAACAATCCTCATGGAAAGAGTTGCATATTCCCTCGACTGTAAGGTCTAACGTTCTGGAAGAGACCTCGTCACCGAGGACTTAGATTTTTCTAACGGAATTCTTTTTAGTTATTCTGTGGAATTAGAATGAAATCATCCGGAATTCCAAATTCACTCTGCGCTAACTGAACTATCCTTGTCAGGGAAATTTTAGTGATCCCAGATACAATTTACAAAAGAAATCATAACAAAGAAATTCAAATAAATGGCAAGCGAGCTACAAAGACTAATAAGGAGATATGAGCAGATGGTGAACTAAGGCTTCAAAGATTGTAATTGAATTGGTGTTTGAGAAGAAAATAATAATCTACTGAATCTAAAATAGAACGCGATCATGATTGGTTCCTGTTTCTCTGACTGGATCGAGGTTAAAGATCCTATGGAAGTTGTAGACTCATCAAGGCTTTGGTATGGAAATATTCAAGAATTCTCTATATCTGCCTGTCTTTAAGATCAATGCCTAGATACCAAGACTAGAAACGATTTTGCTTTCTAATTTGAAGAAAATACGTGCCTCGCCCTTTAAAAACGTTCTTCAATAATATAATCTCTCTCTCTCTCTCTCTCTCTCTCTCTCTCTCTCTCTCTCTCTCTCCTCTGCCTTTCTAGGCTCAGAGCAAAGTTCCTCCGGAGATGAAGACTGTGTATGGAATTATTTCCTTCTTGAAGTTTACAGTCGTCTGAAACTACATAATATTAGATGGTATTAAAGGAACGTAGCGATTTTGGTTTTCATTGACATTTAAAAGTCCCTCTGTCGAATATGCAATAAGGAGAGCATAAACATATCAATTTAATAATTTCAGTTCTATTGGCCTTGCGTCCCATAGTTCTTCCTTATCACTTACTGTTAAAGTCCCACGCTTGTTCTTTTGTAGAATCTCATTTTTCTCTAAAGTTTAAAGGAAGATTCCACTTAAGCTTCGTGACCCTGAAGAACCTCAATCTTCTGCTGAATAAGCTCCTTTCGAGAACTTTTAATTTCAGCTTTCTCTGGTATTCACCAATTGCTTGGACCTGAAAGAAAGACAAACGAAATTCTAAAGTACTAATGTCGATTTAATGAATTTTGCGTTTCAGTTTACAGTATTTCCAGAATATATTTGGTCTACCGGCGTAGGATCAAATATTTCTCGTAACTCGTTATCGAAGAAATTCCAAGTAAATTCCTAAACCATTAGTGATGAAAGGTCTCAAGCAAATGTGTAATTTATATTGCGAATTTAGCAACATTGTTTCCCCGTTTGGATAATTGGTTAACCATCTCATGATTTATTTTACGTTTAGCTTTTTTATTTACGACCAATAGGGTTATTTATATTTTGCCTCTTATTTTTTTCTTGATTTCATGTTAATCACCAGTGAAAATTTTCATATTTTGGTAAAAGTATGAGCCAAAAATATTCAGTTCGATATACCGGTTTCTTTTTTTTTATTGTAAATTTTTTATCTTTATAAAATATTCTACAATCAATGCCGTTTTCGTTGCATGCCCCATATAGTAGTTAATCAGAAAATTACATTCATGAATTATTCTCATTATTAATTTTGCACCTTTTAAGCTAAAACAAACAGCATGAGAATAAGGTAAATGGAAACATGCAAGTAAATTATCTGGAACCTGATATAAGGAGCGCAAAATACCTCCCAAGCTTATTTACCAGAAACAAGCAACGTAGACACGAAATGGTTTCTGTGTCATGAAAACCAGAAGGATAATTTTAACTGAAGTCGCATATAAACCGGCCAAAACTAAGTAAACGATTTATTTTTGTTGATGAACCATGATGTGTAGTATTGTTATTGCTATAATAATTTCGAATGAAACCTTAAGTTTATAATATTTATCAAAGAATAAAGTAAGGATTGAATAGTTGATAACAATCGAAATCGATTTCCATAGATAAAAGACAGGAACTGCAACAATGAAAATAATTATGCTCTTACGGTTTCGTGCGTCCAGTTATACCTGTGGTTCCTTGTTTATATATATATATATATATATATATATATATATATATATATATATATATATATATATATATATATATATATATATATATATATATATCGTGTCTCCAGTTAGTCTATGACACTTTTAATAGCCCGAGGTTCCTTGCTTATTTTTTCCTCCTATTTCTCCAAGCAATGGAACAAGGACACAGAACCAAAAGTGAGAGAGTAGAGAGAGAGAGACGAGAGAGGAAGGGTAGGAGAGAGAGAGGAGAGGAGAGAGAGAGAGAGATTTTCCCGTGATATGAATTGCTCATTTTGTATTCTGCTTCCCAATTTCCGACGACCGCAACTTTCTCTTATGACAAAGGAATTGCTTACCTGCAATGTAGCCTCGAATCTTGTTAGTCAATTAAGAGGGAGAATTTTACATTTTGGCGACACATGAGATATTTCACTGAATCTTTTGATCTCGAAGATTAATCCTGAAACCGCATGAGAAGACACTTGGTCTATTCAGTGTGCCAGTAATAAGCGTCGCTGAAGGTTTAGGCGTCTCATCATGCATACCGACAGAGTGAATACTAAAACAGGAAGCAAGATAGAGCCTAGACTAGTCTTCTTTCCCGTAAAATTAATATATTCTAGATTCAGTAGTCAGTGAGTGAATGTGATCATCACTTGCTTTTTTTCTGATTATTGGGCTACTACCTTTAAAGATAAAAATATTTATTCATACATGAACACACTTGGATAAGTGATGCAGCTCCCTGATCACGTTTTATATGCCCGTGGATTGCTACCTGCCCACCACCCATCAGTCCATCTCTGGTGGTCTAGGCTGGGGAAAATATGTCAGGGGGTTCTATCTATCTATCTATCTATCTATCTATATATGTTTGCGTGTGTGTGTGCGTTAATGAATACTCAGCAGCGACTTCGCTTCGAGAGAATTTGCCATAATGAGCATAATTTCGTAATGGAAGCGGGAAATGACTGGAAGTATGTCAGATCTTATATATGATTCAGTTGAAGAGAATTCAATTCAAGAAAGTTTCATATAGCGTTAGTAACTTTTGTAAAGTAATGCTACCTACCGTGTTTTACGCTAAACATAACTTTCAAAATGTTCATATAATGGGCAAAGTAACTGGCATCCATTAGCAGAGACGCATCTAAGTTTTTGCGAGTTTCTTTATTATTTTACCCATTTGGTTTGTCTCCATTTTCTATGCTTTCAAATGATTTGCATTTAATTTACTAAACACATTTGAAGATACTATTACATCGTTAAGAGTCTTAGAAGAAATGAACGACTTGCATAATTGCATAGCTTACTGATTGAAAAGGACTCCTCAGAAAAATGAAAGGATAAGGATATCATACAGACACTCAAGCAGAATCAAATCTATTAAGAAGGGACAGAAAATATATATCGAAATATGGACGCAGATTAGAACACAACACATCTGTCCAGAGAAACATTTATTTTTGCAAGACCCAGTCTTTGAGAAGAGAGAAGTGCTTGGAGGCTCTGCCAGGATGTTAAAATTCAGATTTAGAAGTATATAAAAAACATTATTTTAGACATGGTTTTTGATGACGATCGTATAATTGTTCATGGTTTTAATAGACAACGTTTTAAGACGTTTCTTGAGCTTGCTGTGCAAGACTCAATATTCGATTTTAATGGTCTAATAAATGTAACAGAGACAATGGTGAATTCACTACATTTATGAGTAGGAACAAAATATAGACTAGCCTTGCTAACAATTTCTCCAGTTCATGCATTTATGAACTTTAAACTGAATTCCATATGGTTTGTAAAATCATTAATAGACTACTGTCACAACATTTCTCTAATCCGACACCCGCTTACAATGTCTTGAAGAAAAATATATAAGCCACAATCCCATTTTTTCGGAGACAACAAGTTTCCACCAAAACTTAAACAATTGAACAAGATGCAATTAATCGTATTCTTCGGCTAACACCCATTTCCAAATTACAAAACTGTGAACTCGATTTCCTTTTACTGTATCTCCTTTCATGTTCTCTTTCTTCCATCTTAATAATCCACTCTCTCCTGACTGTTGATGCAAGTGCGAGGTTTTCCTCCTGTTACGCCTTTCAAACCGCTTCAGCGCTGAATGACATCATTGGTCCCAACACTTGACCTTTGACCTAAGTTCTTTATTCAGTTCAATTCGATTTACTCGAAAGTTTAGACGTCACTTGATGCCCTTATGAAGCTCTGCAACTTTTGTGGTAAGACTCGTGTGCATTTCGGATATGCTTTTTATTAGCATTTTCTTGTAAAGGCATATTTGTTTTTCCTGATTAAAATATAACATCACTGCTATAAGTTATAGTTTATAACTTATATTTGGCAAATTTTATAATAGATTCGAAGGTCAGGCCAGTACGTTTATAAATCGATGTTATCCTATGTCTTCCAATATCACGAACGGTATTCTTATTTGGCTCATTTAATTTCCATAGTATAATCTAGTTACATAGTTTTCCTCTTCACTGTCTTTTGGGTTACATATGTTGATCCATTCTGCTTTTAATCACTTTCTAAATATCAGTGTTTGTATTGTCGATGTTAATCTGAAAGCAGTTGAATGTGCTTGAAGCCCATGACCCCCCGATCCGTGAACATGAGAAAGCGCCAGTCATGTAGCTTCACGATATTAGTTTTCTCTCTACATACGCAATGCTAGATTCAGCCGTCATGAATTTATTTCTCACTCAGTATAGTGAAACTAGGGCTCCATAGTTGAGTCGAGTAATGCCCCCAGAGTGTCGGTAAACTACTGAATCTGACTGCACAGAATCAAGAGGCCACCTACATCGGTCACTACTATCAAAACGTAAATGATACTCGGCCGACTGTTCTGTTGTAGTGAATGGTTGTCTTACATGTAGGTTATCTCTGGTGTATAATAATGACAGGAAACTTTCTGAACGCAATTTGAAATTCGGATAATTGTACGTTCAATGATGAATATATAATCAGTATAGCGTTCGTAGATAAGAATACGAGAATCAGCTGCTCTCTCTCTCTCTCTCTCTCTCTCTCTCTCTCTCTCTCTCTCTATCTTCTCCTCTTCTCTGCCCTCCCTCTAACTCTCTCTCTCTCTCTCTTCTTTCTTTTTCTTGTCGTGCCTCTAAAAAGTTACTCTTTCGTGCAGAACTTCAAAGTCGTCGTAAAAGATTCAGCGACAAAAGAAGCAGTAACACTTAAGGCTGAAGTGCGTGTAGGCTTTTAATCGGTCATTAGTTTTGTAACTATGATAAAGTTAAGAAATCGGATGAATCTCGTTAAAATGATTTAGTATCTATATAACTGGGTATAATAACCCTATTAAATATAACTTCCTCTTCATACTAAATCCTGGTTTAAAGTCCATTAAAGGTAAATAATTTAATTGACAGTTGTAATTTATAAAAATGGATAGCCAAGAAACTTGATGTGCAGTCAGTTGAAATCTAAATATAAAGCTTTCCTTTGGGTTAGAGGAACTATATCTCAACTGCATATGTTATGACATTGAGAAACAGCCTTCATGATTATGCTCCAAATTACTGCTTTCATATATTATATTTCATATTGCCATTCGGTTTCAAGGTTTCATGTGTATAAAGAAATGAAATATTCTAAAACGGAAGACAATCTTCTTTACATTGTAGATCACTGTTTTTGTTTGAAAGTCTTCTCGAGTAATATGACTGTATAGAGTGAAAAAAGAACCTTTGATAATAGTCTAAAATTAACGTCGGTTTTGTTAGACCTATGCCCTTATACATTGTAAAGTTGTTCTGTGACATTTAGAACGAACCTTCACTTTAAGAGAAAAATAAAACAAGAGTTGAAAGAAGCAAGAACCAATCCCTGGAAACTTCTGCCCAAATCCCACGTCAATTTATGTAAGAAGTTCGGCTTTGATGGACAGACTCCAGGAAAGTTTAAAACTAATTTCGTAACATGTGGTGTGGTTAACTCGAACCTATGACAGTGGCTAGCAAACTTTAAAACGTTTGATTTAAAAACTTCTTGTGAATCACGATAAAATGTCATAGCAATAATGATAAGGGCATTCTTTGAATATTTCAACTAATCAGACGAAAAGAAAAACGCACAGGTAATGAAGTACCGGGTAAGAGACCGTTTATCATTAGGTGTGATTTCTACAGGTGTACTGCAATATAGGTTATTTAGTGAACATAAAGAACCAAAAGAGAAGAAAAGTTTTATATACGAAGAGAATATAAATGCGTTCAGTACCCTGAACACTTAGTGATCGTAACTGGCATCCTAACGTCAATTAATTGGGTTCACTATTGACGATTAGGTTGTGCGGATACGTTAATAATAATATAATAATAAGAATATTTCGGAAGGAGACCCTCTTGTAGACATGTTTTGTTAAAAATGACTGCTGCTTTAGCACTATTAATCTTATTAAGAGTCTTCTCTATCTTTCTGATGACGGTTTCTCGTTGTTGCTTAGACTGGCGAGCAACGCACCAAAGGGCATGGTAAATTCGGTTGAGTCATTTGATTTATTATTACTTATATATTTCTCTCTCTCTCTCTCTCTCTCTCTCTCTCTCTCTCTCTCTCTCTCTTTCTAACGCGACGTTTCCTCCTGATCGACAGGACATTATCAAGCGATAACTGCTGAGGGACTGAATTCCAGTGTTGTTGTTGTTTAAGATTAAGCTGGCCTTGTGCCAGCACGGGCTCTTGCTCACGAGTCCATCTCCTTTTATCGTGGTGTTGCGAGCTCTTGAGTACGGACAGAGCACCTCTCCGGCAGGACGGGTTTTCATTGGTTCACGTGGGAAGGTGACTCATACGGCGGGCGTTGACGAGTCTTGCAGACCTTCTCAGGTGGGGGGTATCACCGGGAGCCTCTTGATTGGCTTCTACCTGAGTGACGTCACCCTTGGTATTATTCTCATCGGTGTTCGTTTCATGCGGGTGTGGTCATCCTCACACACGTCGGTATCAGGAACGCTTCATGGGTAGTATTAAGGGAGGCTTTTCTTCGAGGATGAGCAGCGCTTCTATTAGACGCAGAAGTCGTGGTCAGGTGGCTGCAATTTCCCTGAATAATAATAATAATAATAATAATAATAATGATAATAATAAAAATAATAATAAATAATAAATAATAATAATAATAATAATAATAGTTGTGGATTATACTCTCGCAACGGGGATTACTGATTCACCTGAAGGAATTTGCAGGATAGCCAGCGTTCAGCACAGACTTCAATCCCCAACTCACAGGACTAATGAATATGGCGGCCAGATTTTCTTAATTTTACTACGAAAATAAACGATCTCATGTCCACACTTATAATACGGTGAAAATAATATGTCCCATTTACTTTATAAAGCTACCCAACTACGAGGTAGCTGACCACGTGGTCCATAATGGAACACTGGCCTAATCAGCAATTACACAATTCACAATTAACAGGAAAGACAGGAAAGACAAAGACACGAGTCGGGGAATGCGAAGGGAATACGCAACAATAGAATTACGGCCTCAGCAATGCACGACTTAACGAATTCTGAATGCTAACATGACAACTTACAATGCCCGGTAGGTAATGATTTGTCGGCGAAACGAGAGTTTAATTGATAACGTGTCTTATCCCTAACACGCTCAGGAAGGGAAGTGAGCTTTTCTCCTTCGAGGGACGACATCCAGGCAACCAGATGGCCATTTTCTCAGTGAAAGTTTTACTTATTTATCATTATTGTTACTATCTCAATACAGATTACATAGCAATATGAAATTCAGAAACAATTACCACCACTCTGTCTAACTGCCAGAGAGAGAGAGAGAGAGAGAGAGAGAGAGAGAGAGAGAGAGAGAGAGAGATGCATTGTAAACTTCGTAAACAAGACGTACTGCCATCTGCAACATCCAGGCTATAACAGATGCAGTTCACAAACGAAATCTGCATACGAAGTTCCGTCATATCAATTGGATTCTCTCCTCTGTAAACAAAAGACCCAACGAACAGCCAAAACTTGACTGTGATTTCAAGGAATTGGAACAATTTATTTTTTTATGCAAAGATGTAATTTCTCTGGTCGTAACCATTATTCGATGGAAGAGAAAGTGTATATGGAGGGAAAACGAAATTCTATAAATAAATTTTACCCTTTTACATTTGCTTTATGTTTTAGATCTGAGAGGCAGTAGCCTTCAATTTGTTTGGTGCATTAGGAAGAATAACACCTGAGAAATACTTTGCAGATCCCAACTTATCTTCAGGCAGGTAAAGTAACCAATATGAATAATTTCTCACTCAAAATAAAGATTAAAACTGACGCAATTTAATCTAAATACGCCAGTATCTGGCTTGCCTATGTAATTCTGCAGTGTACTGTAAACTTAGCAAATTGGCAATTCACCATAACAACTAAATATGCAGAATTACAAATAAGGCGGGTAGATGAGATAAATATTTATTAAATCATTCTATTGAAAATACGATTAACTTTACAGTAAAAATTATGAGATAAATAATTTTCTAGAGACTGGCCAAATGAATAATAAAAATTAATTACGAAAAAAGATACATCACGGATTGACCAATTGTCTATTTCAGAACTTTCTTTAATCACTGCATTTTCCAAATAATGCCAGGTACTCCCATTCATTAAAACCTGGCAGAATTGTCATACTTGCATGCCTTGATATCTAGAATATATTCACTGTTATTTATGCACACTTACCAATTCATCACTTTTGGTAGTATCACTTGCACTTAAACTAACAGAGCAAAGTTCTACGAAAATTATTCTGAATAAATGAATATTTTGAAATGTCACGTCTTTTTAGGGTGTTTGTAATAGTAGTCACAACCAGGTTTTATAAATACGTATTTCACTAAATAACCTCTAAAGCAATCTAGTTTCAGTATATGATTTTTGTTGCTTGGATTACTAAAACATTTATATATACATTTTTTTTATTCTATCAGAATATACCTATGTATTGATGTGTAAAATAAAATAGAAGTCCATCAATACATGCAAGAATAACCTCGGGACATGGATTTACATGAGGAAAATAACAAAATTTTAGTTCACTTTCACGAGAGAGAGAGAGAGAGAGAGAGAGAGAGAGAGAGAGAGAGAGAGAGAGAGAGTTCAGTTGGGAATGGAAACTTGAATGTCGTGCCATTGTTTTAGGGCAAACTAACTGCAGTTATTTCTTTCCTTCTAGCTCAGATCAAGTTGACTAATTTTTGCACTTTTTTAATGGACATTTTTCTATTTTGAAAACCTTCATTAAAATATTTGAGGATTATTTAAGTTCGGTAAAAAAATGTTATCGCTTAAGAATCCAATAAAAAGAAAAAAAATTCAGAGAAAATTTTGAAGAACTGTTAGATTTTAGAGGGTATAAAATGATAATTTAGTGTTACATTTTTTTTAAACTGACTGATATTCATGAATAACACAGTATAGCTGGAAAACACTTTCAAATCGGATATATATATATATAATATATATATATATAATATATATATAGATATATATATATATATATATAGGATATATATATATATATATATATATATATATCTATAATTATAAAATATATATAATATATATATATATATATATTATGGACATCCCATGGAGGTTTTTTATATGTGTATTCACTGGACCTGTATAATAATATATATATATATATATATATATATATATATATATATATAGATATATATAATATATATATATATATATAGATATATATAATATATCTATATCATGACAGCCCCTGGAGGTAGTGTATCACTGACTGCTATATATATATATATATATATATATATTATATATATATATATATATATTATATATATATATATATATATATATATATATATATAGCAGGTCAGTGAATACACATATAAAACCTCCAGGGGATGGCCATGATACAATATACATTTATTAGGGGAACCCAATTTGTTATGAGAAACGTTACGCACATGAAAATCTCTGTGCATCATCAGTCTGTGAAAGATAAAGACACATTTGTAAATAACAAACAATAAAAGTGTAAAAAAAACCGGAATTCACATAAATTAAAAAGTCTTGAAATTACATAAAAGAACAAAGTAAAAATGATAAAACAGGTTAAAAGAGACTGCTTAAACACCAACCGTTCATTGTAAGGAGAGAAGATGGAATGAACTAAGACAAGTTAAAAGTAACGACTTCAACTATGCCAGGTACAGAGTTGCTGAGGACGTGTTACTGTTAAGAGAGGGAACAAGCCTCTTGATATATAAAGACTCAAGGGTGGTTAAATGGTCAGGATTTTTGACATGGTCTATTATGGAAAACTGTTCTTTTTGCACTTCAATTTTGCAATTAAAAGAATGATTTCTGATGTGTTGGAAAATTCAGGTTGTTTTATTCTTTGACCAGTGCGAAAGCTGAAGCCCAAGTGAGAGCAATATCTGACCCTTAACAGCCTCGAGTTGATCCGACGTAAGAGCCCGGACATCCAGGGCATGTAAATTTATATAACGTTGGATCGCATAAAACTCATATTGCTGGATATGAGTTTGACTTTAAGGCATGGTATCTCATGTTCAATGATTCGTTTCAGGCTGGATGTAAATTTCAAGTCAGATATATAGGGGATTGTGACATAAATAGTGTTTTAGGGACATTAAAATTAGGTATTGGTGGCTGCAAGAATTTCGTAAGTATTTTTGTTGATGGTTTTTTGAACAATGTCGAATGGAAACGAATTAGATTTGAAGAAACCTAACAAAAAAGTCATTTCCACGTGGAATAGTTGCCAAGACGAAGAGTATTTCAGTGCTCTATTAACCAAAGTGTTTCTATTAAAATGTCTGTATTCGAAGCATTATTCTCTTGCCAGGTGCGAGGCGCATTTGATTTGGTACCCGTACCTTCCCATGGGGAGAATACGATTAGGTCATTATTCTCTACAGCAAAAGAAAGACATACTCGTCTCAGTCGTAATCTCACGTCAAAGACGCGAGAAATAGTGAAGAGAAGCAATAGGAAATCATGAGATGTCAAAATTGCTGCTGGGAATAACGTGTTCTTGAAGGTTAATGTTAGAAATGAGATCAATTATAAATTAGGTCCAAAATGTGAGGGTCCTTTTTGGGTTATAGAAGAAAAGAGAGGAAATAGGTTTGTAGCCCTGGATGAGAAAAGAGTTTTTTCTAGGTTAACGAATACATCTGAGATCAAGAAGACGGGAAAATCGTTAAGAGAAATTTTAGCCGCGATGTGCATTTTGTTTTCTTTTCTCTTTCTCTATTTTTCAAATTTGGTTGGTAAAATGTGGAGACAGGGGTCGGTAAAATTATATGTCTTTTTTTTATACTATTTCCTCTTTGGTCAGTTTTATTTAATAATTACATTTCCTTTACTCTCTTCCTTGTCATGCGAAATTGCAGCGATTCGGCGTAAATTGCTGGGGTAATTGTTGTAATAATTAATGGGGGAATTTAGGTGAAACAGTGCTGTAAAGTACCGTGGAGTTTGAGGGTATTCTTGGTGTTTTTATTCTGTTGGCCAATAATTTTTTATATATTTTATAATTGGTGTTATGGTGTTACTAGATGAATAATGGATGTTGTGATATTACTTGTGTTATTTTGGTGATAATGATTTATATAGTTAGGAACCAATAGGGTGGTGATCAGGGTTTTGGTTCTTTGTGGTTTTTGATTCTTTAGTGACGTATAGACAGTCATTTATGTTGAATAGCTTTCTGAGATTAAATCACGGCGGGGTGGTTTTCTTTGGTATTATATCTTTTTGGCGGTATTAGAGTGGTTTCGATATGTTCAACCTGAGGATAGGTGTCTTTACTTCGATCTTTATATAATTGGGGTGGATTTCTTGTACTAGTGCTGATTAGGGGACCATTGAGGATTTAATTTTGGAGTTAATGGTAATTTGTGATGTTAGTGAGGATTTTCGGGTTTAATGGTGACTTTGGGTGTTTATGAGGCTAGTGACAGAAGTCTGTGTATTTTTTTTTAATTGATTTTGGAATAAACAGGTTGTTTGGTGGTGATGACGTGATTTTGTGATAAGTTTTAGCATAACCATGTTTATGGTGCATACACAGCTTTCCCCTTTGCTTGGAAGCTTCTCACATGTCTGAATAAAAAAAGAAAAAGTACTTGATCCACACCCGTCTTCCAGGTCTCAGCCAACGTCACTCTTGCTTTAAAAACTTTTTATTAGTAAGTTTCCTTGGCCCCTTATTTATTCTTTTTTTTGTCGGGGGCCGGGGCGTTATCGACACTGTGAGTGTGTGTGCGTGTGTGTGGAGTGTGTGTGTGTGTGTGTGTGTGTGTGAATAATCATAATAACCACAACGTCCTCTTAACTTCTCTAAATCTTCACACTTTTTGGATACGTTCGCCACCGCAACGTGACCTCGTTCTGATACTCTGGATAAGGGTTCGTATTATGCTCTGGACATTAACATTACTTCGTGTTATGCGTATAAAAAGTGTGTGTAGATCGAAAAAGGGGACTTCGAGGGTCTACCAGTTACCCTTGTTCATTTCAAGTTGTAGCCTTTTATTAGTCATTTATGACCTTTCCTTACCTGGGTTGTGTTTATTGACATAATCGATGATGAATTTAATGTAGGATTGCAAGCATATCCAATAACACTAAAATAGTGTGGAAACTAAAATGTATATCATCTTCGACTATGATTATATTAATTTAGGGTTTCAAAATAATCTAGTAATTTGGAATATTTATGCAATCATTAACAAAGCGGACAGAAAGATTATTCATCCTTTCCATCTGATCAAACCATAACTAATTGTAACTTGCTTCTGGTGGCAGAAGATTTATCATTTAACAATACCTTATAACCCCAAAATTCGTAGACATTTGCAATTATCAATAAATAATCATGGAGAGAGAGAGAGAGAGAGAGAGAGAGAGAGAGAGAGAGAGAGAGACCCACAACAATAATGAGAGAAAAATTAATACTAACTACATAGAAAAATGTGTATTTGCTTACGCATGAATGTTCCGGATGCTTTTGATGTTGCTAAGGAACGATTTATAAATATTTATCTTTAGCTTTTAGAAGCAGTCTTCAAGATTTTACAAGGTGTAAAGTGGTTTGCTGGACCAATATGCACTCAGGGTGACATTGAATTGTTAATCCCTGATGACAGATCGATGTCTGGTTGTGGCAGTCCTGGTCCCGCTTAGGATCTTTTAGACACTTGAATATTCTTGGAAGACATTCGGTAATCTACCTCTAGATGATTTCTAATTTTTTTTGACAGATTCCATGTCAGCGAAGGGTTTATTTCATTGTTTTATATATCAGTTTTTCATCCCCCTTACATCATACACCCTACCCCTGGTTGCTTCCTGATGTAGATGGACAAAGTTCCAAATTAGCTTTTCATAAGTATGAATATTTTACCTGGTAGGATTACAGCAAACAAACAACTTGGGACTTTCATTGTTTATTCATTAACAGAGTTTGCTTTATTGAAGGAAGAGCAGGATCTTCGTGGAGTTTTCTTGTTTTCATCCCAACTTTTTCTCCGTTGCAGGAAAACAAATTCTTTTATCTCTGGAGGAGTGTTGCTTCTTCCGAGTGGTCTGAACAGCGGAGATTCATGAAAGATTCCACTGGTGGTACCTCTCAAGGGCATTGGCAAAATATCCCAAAGTGTGAAGTCCATTGCTTGATGATTTTGTGTTGTAACTATGTCAGGAATTTTTTAATTTTTAATTTTAAGCATAATATCTAAAACACACATTTCCAATTAATTACATCACTGAGTGCAAGAATGTATCTGATCTATAGTTTCTGTATCTAGAAGATCAGCAGAAAGGATTTCCATGGGATTCCATTTGCAAGATGGAGTGGTCATTTCTTTCGCTAAAATTTGACAACAGCAAAATCGGTTTAAGGCAAAAAGCATTTCTGTCTTACACAACTTCTTTAACATATTAAATTCAACGTTAATGTCCTGTATTTCTTATCGTTTTTGCTTGTCGTAAAATAAAAAAAAATTATTACTCAACTTAAGCAAGACATAAATAACCTATCAACCTAATGATTTGAAAACTCGCACTATGTGTTGACAGCATTTTAAAAAACTTACGAATGAATCAAACATCAGCACTAAATGCAAAATATGATTCAAGATTTCCATGTTTCTATTGCAGGCCCTAAAATAAACTGCCATGACGGCAGTCTCATATATTAATTAAAAAATAATAAAATCCATCTTCCCCCTTTCCCCAGGTTCTTTCATAATCCCCCAAACATGAATATATCCAAAGTCTTACCAATGCAATTACATGTTATATAGCATATTGTTATAGATATAATTGCTTTTTAGCATCATAATAGTCTTGCTCATGGAAATAAAAGATAATTAACTAACAGATTTTTCTCTCAAACAAGAATTTCCAAACTTTCGTGTCCACTCTTCTATTCAAAGAAAATAAGCAAAAAATAATGATAAAAAAATAAAATAAAATGTTCAACATACTATCGACGAGATTGCATTTGGCCTGCGATCACTTGAGACCAGTACCCTCCCTGCGTACACAGGAAGTAGAGAGAGATTATTATTATTAAAGAAAGGAGTTTTACCAGTCCAATGAGTCAAACTTGACTCTCACAGGGCTGGCCCGAAAAAAATCGGGATATAAATAATTCTAAAATTTAAAACATAAAAAAATAAAATAAATAAATAAATAAATAAATAAATAAATAAATTATATATATACATATATATCTACTTATCTTCAAATATAGTACTAAATCTAAGTGAAAAAAATGAATGAATAAATAAATATATATATGAAATCTAAGCGATAAAAAGAATTAACTATATATTAAATCTACGTAATTTAAAAAGAATTAGTAATAAAATAAAAATCTTAGGTAAAAACTTAAATTCTATCAATTAAACGTGTATTCCTTAAAAAAGTTAAAATTTTAAAAACAGAAAAAACTACTAGATTCAGTTAAAATGTCAGAAAACGTTTTCCGGCCAAAACATCTCTCTCTTTCTCGCTTAAAAAACCCGACAAACAAACAGAAAATATATGTTTAAAGATAAAAAAAGTATCACACTCACTGCACATGGGAATAGTGCCGTGAGGTGTACACATTAAAAAATCCATTGGTCCATCTCGTATGGCCAATTCTTATCGAGTCAATATTACCTTAGTTTTTTTGTCGTATTGATTAGATGACTCCCATGGAGAAACAGTTGACTTTAATTGTCTTAATTTATTATTCTGAGATACGTTGCTCCATAATCTTTGCCACTTTTCCATTGTAAATGTTTTAATAAAGTTATGTAATCTCTAACGGGGAGATTAATATTCCGTTGAGGCAGGTTGACGGCTGTTTTAGCAGCAGTATCCGCTCTTTCATTTCCAACAACTCCTACATGAGCTGGACCCAACATAATTCAATATCTACCCCTTCAAGATAAAAATTGTTTAAAAGTTCTTTAATCTTTAATACCAACAGGCTCTTATGTGAATAGCTTTTGAGGGCTTCTATGGCACTTCGTGAATCCGAGTAGATGATAAATTTTAAATTTAGTCTTTCTTCATGTGCTTTAACAATATTGATGGCTAGTAAAATGGCATATAGCTCGGAGGTGGATACAGAAGACTCTTTTGGCAATGATAACTGGCTCATTTTCTTCAAAGACACTGCAGCGCTTCCTACACCCACTGAAGATTTAGAGCCATCAGTATATATGGCGTAGTGAGGACCTTTCCTTTGAATATGCTCTATGGCAATTTGTTGATGGTGACTCGGGGTATAGCTGAATTTCTTAGATAAATGAAAAAGATGAGAGCATATTCTTGTTTTTTTTCATGATCCAAGGTGGGGGAAAAAGAGATGGTTGAATGATCTTTCATTTTAGATATTTGTTGCACTGCAAAAGCCTATTTGCTCTAATCGGGAATGGTGGCACATGATTATTTATAAAAATATCACTCTGAAAAAAGAGCTTTTTTGTAGGAGAACTTGTAGACAGAATATTCAATGCACTCCGCATTGTTACAAAATCCCGATGCAACGACAAAGGGGGTTCTCCAATTTCACATAAAACCGAGAGATTTGGGATGATCTAAACGCTCCACTACAAATTCTCAGGCCTCGAGTATGTATTGGATCTAAAGACTTTAAAGTTGCTTCAGATCCTGATCCATATATTGGGCTTCCATAATCTATTCTTGATAAGACCAATGCCTTATATATCATCAGTAAAGTTGATCTCCTTGCACCCCATATTGTATGAGATAATTTCATCATTAAGTTAAGAGCACTATTACATTTAGATTTGATGTGTAAGATACATGTGCTTTCCAATTCAAATGAGTATCAAAGACCAGTCCCAAAAATTTTACTTTATCTTGGAAATGGATTTGTACATTGCCCAAAGTAGATTTATATCTTGATTCTGTTTCCATCTACTATTCCTATAAAACATTATTGCTTGAGTTTTTTCTGCCGAAGAAAGTCTGAAACCAACAGACGCAGTCCAAGCTTGTATTATTTTTCGAATGGCATTATTTAGAATTCTTTGCAAATGACGAAGATTGTTGGATGAATAGTAAATTGCAAAGTCGTCCACATAAAGACTACTTTGGCACTCCCTGGTGGCAATTTTGATCTACTATATCGTTAATTGCCAACGCAAAAAAGCGTTCCACTTAAAACACTGCCTTAGGGTACACCACAGTCAAGCTTAAAAGATTCAGAGTAAATATTATCAATACGAGTTTGAAATGTTCTTCCATCTATAAAATTTCTGATAAAAAATAGGAAGATGTCCTCGGAAACCGTTATGATGCAAGGATTTTAGTACCGAGTACCTCCTATTGTATCATATGCCTTCCTGAATGTCAAAAAATAGGGCTATTGTGATCTGTTTTCGTTCAAAACCTCTACGTACATAATTTTCTAGGTGTGAAAGAGAGTCCAAGGTGGATCGCTCCGATTGTGAGCCAAATTGAGAATTTGATAAAACATTATTACGACGCAAGCACCAATTCAATCTATAATTAACCATCTTTTCCAGTAATTTACAAACACAACTGGTTAGTGAAATTGGTCTGTAATTATCTGGATTACTAGGATCTTTTCCTGCCTTAGCTATTGGTATTACTATTGCATGTTTCCATGCCTTTGGAAATAGATGTTTGGTCCCAAGATGATTATAGAGATCCAATAGATAGGCCCTTGGCTAAAGGGGCTAGATTTCTCATCATATCGAAATTTACATTATCTTTTCCAGGGGCTGTTGAGCTACAGTTTGATAATGCAAATTCCAACTCTTCTTCAGTAAATCTCTTATTGTAGTAAATATCTTTACAATATCAAAATTCAATGGTATTGCTTCTTCTCTTCTTTTAAGGGCTCGAAAGTGGGCATCTAAATTATCAATACTGCTTATGTTTTCAATATTACGACCGATAATATTAGAGATTGTCTGAGTATCATGTATTAATTAGCCATTATGCATTAATGCGTGTCTTGCTGGTCTGCTGTAAGAACCGTTAATCTTCCTAAATTTTCTGCCACACCTTCTGCATAGAAGTATTATCTGATATGCTTGACACGTATTTTTGCCATGAAATTATCTTGCCTTTAATTACTTCCTTCCTAAATTTAGCAGAAATCTTATTGAAATATGGTTTCAATACACTAATTTCTATGGCTATGTCAACTAATTTGTTTATTGTATTCCCTAACATTAGGGGACCTGTACTCAAATGTTTGAATCTTTTATTTAGGGTTTCTAATTTTCTTCCAATTGCATGCTTTCGTTTATCAGTTGGGTTAATGTGTCTGACCACCATGGGACCGAATGTTTCAACTGTCGAGTGCCAGTCAGAGGCATCGACTTTATCAGCCGCTTGTGTGATAAAATTCACAAAGTCGTCGTTTGTTTTATCATGATCCATGGGAATAATCAAAGGCAGGCACTTGCCTAGTGTAAAACTTGAACTTATCCCAGTCAGCTTTATTTGTATTATACCGTTGGATCGGAGAAGTTGGTGTATGTCTAATATGGTAATAAACAAAATAGGAAAATGGTCACTGTTAAACAGGTCATCTAGGACATTCCATTCAAACCTATCAAACAATATTATTGGGACAAAGTGTTAAATCAATTGACGAATAGGTGCCATGAGTTTTTGAGTAGTAGTGGCTACTCTCTGCCTCATTCAATATACAGAGGTTGTGATCATTCATCATCTGTTCGACCTTTGAACCATCTGTGTCAAAATCAACACAATTGGTATCCCAGATGGGATTGTGGGAGTTAAAGTCCTCCTAATAATAGGAAATTCTCTTGCCTTTTGGGGAATACTTTAGGTAGATTTTGCAAAATTATAGTTACAAGAGGGTTGATTGTACATATTATAAATATTAAAGGAGTTATTATCTAAATGTAATCTAACTCCAGATAATTGAAATTCTGAGGTTCTAAAGGACATAGCATCGTAAGTTACTCTGTTATGAATATAGATTGCAGTTCCTAATGTATTAGCAGAAGGAACTGAATGAGATGCTAAATTGTAATTTCCTATTGATTGAACGGTATCATTTGTATGCTGTAAGCATATTGCAATTAGATTATAATATTTTAATAGTCTTTGAATTTCCCCTTGATGTAAACGGGTTTTAAGACCATTAACATTCCATTGGAATTACGTATGAATTGTACATTATGGTAGTGGAGGTGGAATATCACTAGGTAGAGTATTGTTTTCTGCTTATTTTGCCGGGAATGGGTTTCTGTTTAACTGCAGTAGCAGTATATTTTTTTTTAATTAGGTTTTGCTTCTTTAGCTATGGCTCCCTGTTGGTTACTTCGGATTTCGATTCGTTTCCTGAATTTCTTTTGGATTGTGATTAAATTTTTCTAGAAATTTTTCAAGATGAAGGGTGCCTGTTGCACGCTTCTTTATTAGATGGTCAACACACATACAACCAGCGTTGTGGCTTTCTAATTTACCATACTGGTTTTTATTTTTGTTCTTAGTAAAATTGTCTATTAGATTATTCATATTATGTATACTTATATTTTTAAGTTCATTGAATTCGTCTAAAAAACAGTCATTACAGCCACAGGACATTTTGTGGGTTGTTTTATGCCCTGTTGGTGTTTTATGGGATATCATTGATTTACTAGTTTTGCCTAAAACTGGTGAGGGATTTATTTCTTCAAGGGGTACATTGTTAGTAAGGATTTCTTCCGCTTCTTGAGAACCGTGTGCATTTGCGTGTACTTCGGCCTTTATCACATGGGTGGTAATATGATTGTCTGATACATTAAGTTCAGATTCAGAGGTTGGGAGTTGAAGCAATGTTACCATTTCTGCTTCAATTGGGTTTGGTACATGGAAAGAAGCCCTTTCAGGTATGTATACTTGAAGAGTATCTTCTGTTGGTTTAGTTAAGCATATCTCATTATTCGATTTTTTTGATTTGGGAGGAGTTGTACTTTCAAGTACACGTTTTTTTCTTTCTGACTTTGCTTTTGGGATTTCTAGTCCCACCATCTCCACTTCAGAAAGTTCTTCCGTCTCTTTGGTGCTGTCATCAGTGGCGAGTATGTTGAATCTGTTCTGTACAGAAATCTGCCCTTCTTGTTTAGTTTGATTTTGGGTAGTAGTGTCATTCTTTTTTCCAATTATTCTATTTATATGTTGGCGTTTTGGTAATGATTTGGGAATACCAGCGTCAATGCAAGAATTGGATTCTGATCGACTTGATGAAGAAGTAGAGTTATCAGGAATCCTTGATTCTGCACCAGACAAGAAATGAGAAACTTGTATATCATCAGTTGATTGCAGATTCTTGGATGCTACTTTCGCATAAGTCGAATTATTACCTAAAATATGTTTTCTTGCAGCTTTATAGGTGATATGCTCATTATTAGCAGTACTATATTATAGTCTGTTCTAATTTATACAGAGGACATTGTCTTGAGTTCGGAGAGTGAGCTCCCTTCACAATGATAACAAAATTTTTCGGGATACACAATCTTTGGAGTATCGTGGAATTCAGAAGCATTATGGAATTTGGAGCAAATGAAGCATCTTGTTCATTGGTGCATTTCCCAATACATGAGCCAAAATCATAACACTTGTAACACTGCATAGGTCGTGGGTGGAATTTCTTGACCACAATGCTCAAGTGTCTGACTTTTATATAGTCTGGAAGATAGGGTGTGGTAAATATCAACAATATGGCATTGTTATCTCCTGGTAGCTTTTTAACTTTATAAACAGAAGAGGGGCATCTCTTCAGTATGTCCTCATCAGAAAACTCATATAAATCTCTACAATATATTAATCCTTTTGACTGGTTGAAGGTGCTGTGAGGATAAACCTTCCCAATGCTATCTGAATCAGAAGGTTTAAAATTTCTCAATAATACTGCTTGGGGACTCATTCCCAGCCTTAATTAATAGATTATATCCATAACGCTTCAAATTTCCTTGAGGAATGGTACCAACTTTCTTCTCAAGGCATTCGTATCCCTTAATGATGTTGTTGCACCCTTCGTTGTACGAAGCAACATACCAAATTGGCTCAGGTAATACCCTGGAGCAATTTTCTGGGCATCACTCAAGTCAGAGTACTTTGGAATATAGTCAAATTCAGAATCCAAAACGTTTTGAATATTATGCAATTTTGCACGGCCAGAAAATCCACAAATGTTGCCACTTTTGATATTGGAATGGGCAATCATAGCTTTGGAATGATCCTGAAAAGTTATATATGCTTCAAAATCTTTTTTGTCTTTTGAGAGTTTCAGCTTCATCCTTTCAATCTCTCCGAAAGGTTTAAAATGAGTGAACAAATTATCATAATTCATATCAAGTGCAATGCCCGTACAATACAAGACTCTACAATTTTCATTTGCACTGCCAGATTTTTTAATCCCCTGGCATCCTGGGGATGAAGGAATAAATGGTTCCAGTGTGTAAATACGGAACTGGAGGAAAGGCCCTTTTTAGTTCCCTGGTTGTCAACCGAGTTGTCATTACTTGAAGTCGCTAAAGTCGTCAACAGTGCCGGTGGAGAGTCAGCAAATCCAGGGGAAGGGGGGTCATTAGCCGAATTATCCATAAGAAGGTTTTAGTTTGTTTGTTTAAATGTTTTGTGTTTGCTTGTTTGTTTTACCTGCTTGAGAATATTAAGAAAGTATCATACGTTGTAAAAGGCATTTACATTCTCCACTATCGGCACAGTGAGAGCATACTTCCCAGATGATCCGCTCCATACCCTACCCGTAGGATCGCATCAAAACAGATACAGAGGCACAGGTGTAAGCTAAACCCGCCTGTTAGGACTGAGACCATAAAATCATGGAATCATCCCCCCTGCATCTGTAATGACGGGCTTCCGGCCATAAGCCGAGAGTCCTATTCCCAAAGATTGGATCCCCCTGGATTCCGATGACCCAACCTCCGGGAACAGTTCCGCCAAAAGGTCCAAACCATCTTCGGGACGGCTGACGTCATCCTATACTCTCACATATAGCTTTGA
>NC_087220.1:13620955-13645955 GCF_015104395.2 Macrobrachium nipponense | reverse complement strand
TATATATATATATATATATATAATCTTATTCTAAAAACACACACACAGACACACACACTCTCTCTCTCTCTCTCTTCATAGTTCACCAAACTATTACAGTCATGACCATAATAGCTGGAGGAGAAAGAGAGCTTCTTCATTCACCTTCTCTTTCAGCAGATGTCAAAAAGAGAGAAATGCTTTTCGTTGGTTTAAATCATGTAATATAATTGGTGGAAAATCTCCGAGTCCTTTGAATCTCTGAAAAGGTGAAAGTCCTTCATGCATTTCATACCACAAATAATTTCAATTTCTTCTATCCTTCAATTGGAGATGCAACCTAGTATTGCTTAACACTGCAAGACAAATTTATCATCGATATTCTTTTATTTCCTTTTTTTCACATTGACGATCATTATAAGCATAACTTTAAAATCTGAGAATTTCTGAGCAAGCAAGAGATTTATCAAATTAGAGGGAGAAAAGAATACGTAGAAATAAAATTCAAGAAGACATTAATAATAATCCTTCATATAAAGAAGTTGATGTTTTTCATGTAATCACATATTGAAGAGCGCTGCAAAATCGGTATTCTATAATTCCACCACAGAGCGTTTCGTAAGAATAATCATGTAAGGAGAGAGAGAGAGAGAGAGAGAGAGAGAGAGAGAGAGAGAGAGAGAGGCAGTAAATGGTACATGGATCCAACAGAGAGAAAAATAATTATAATAACTGAAATGTTGTAATTAACAGACCCTAAGCTATTTCATTAAAAGTGATAGGAACAATACCCCCCAAAAATTTTCCTTTGGTGAAATTCTGAAGAAATCCAGGTTCTACCAGATCCTAGGAATCTTCCTCACATATATAGTTCTGAATTTCTATGCTTGAAGGGGAAAAAGGTCTCGCTTACAGGCAACCAACTTTAAAGACTTTAAAGACTTTGATGTAATTTTATAATCCCCAAAGCAAATGTCATTCCAGGAGAGTAAACTAATCTTTTATGCTATCATTATAAAAAATATTAATGAGTTTTCCAAAACAATCTGTGGTAATGAATTTTTCTAGACAATTGATTTTTCCCGTATCTTTGCATTTTAAACAGTTGTCCTCGTCTCTGAAATAAACAACGCTTCGTTTTGCTTGAACAATTCAAGTTATCAAAAACGTTCTCTTTTAGTAATGGAACTACTTCGTAAATGTAGTCAATTGACTCTGAACTTCTCCATAGCATGGAGTAGAAATGTACAGGAGGAATCGTAACACCACTCATCAAAACTACTACTCAGATTGGTTATATTCAATAAAATTCTATTTCGCCCAAGAAAAGAACATATGAGAAATGATTCAGTGAAATTACCCGTATCTATTTCAACTATTTACCATTTAAACTTTCCCATATTCAAAATACCACGGCCAAAATTCTTCTTCCTAGAAAGATTATATTCTGTTAACTCAATATTTATATTTGTAGATATCTTCGGTATTAAAGAGAGCTAGTTGATGATTATACGAAAATATCCGTACTCACTGCAAGTAAAATTATATTCAGCAATTCCCGAGAAACATCCCTTGATGCCAACAGACCAACAGAATAAATTCTCTTTTGCATGAAGACCAGCATTCTTTTTTTCTAAATGAAAAACAATTTCCTTTCTTTGTTTCTCAGTCCCTAAAAGTGAGTAAATATTTTTTCGTGCGATAAAAATGCACAATATTTTATCTCGCCATGAAAGATAAATGTTACCCTGCACTATGGGAATACTAAATAGGCGATTCCCCTACAAAAGGATACTAAATGTCTTTATTGTATTTCTTAAAATAGATTTTGAGCACCATTCTTATGTTATTTTTTAGAAATCAATTTGGATTAAAGCACATTAATCTAGTTTATAATTCTCTAAATCGATGATAAAACACCAAGTAACCAAAATTGGGCAATATCAATGTTTTGTAACCGAAAGGGGAAGCAAATAGTTCCGGGGCGAAAATAAAAGTATGAAAAGGTATCAAATAAATATTGTGTTATTTTCACTCGATAAAACTAAATTGTTAATCACCCCTTCCTCCATATCTCTTAGCTTTCATAACTTGATTCTCTACTCACTTCCTTTGTAACATACTTTTTGAGTTTTAATTCTATTTATGTCTTACAGGGTCTCTTTCGATACCATTCGCCAACTACCTTCCCACACCAATATAGTAAGATTGTCCTTTTCAACTTGACCCTCCTTTCCTCTACATGACCTGAGGGGAGCTTAACTTGACCCTCCTTGCCTCTACATGACCCGAGGAAGGCTTGACTTGCGCCAGAGTTTTCAACGAAAACTGACAACATATTTTTTTTACAGACTACAAAAACATTTCAAGAGGTCTTAATATTCGATAATGACAATATTAAACTGATTATTTTATATTGTTTTGCATAGACAATCTATAATAATACCTACAGTGCACCGCACAAGATGCACTGCCGTCACCAATTCCTTATGATGGAAAAAGCACACAGTAATATTTATAACTAGAATACAACAAAAGAAATTAAAAACTTGGAGAAAACATTTCACCAAAAAATTACTTCATTCCAATTATGAAATTTGTTTCTCAACTAACATTAGAAATAAAAAGAAAATAGTCTCGGACAAATTTTCTTCAGGAAGAGTTTATAATTCATTTATTTGGCTACTGGGTTTCCAAGTTGTTGTTCAGTAAGAATCCTTAATCTGAAGCATTGAGTGAGACCTAACAGTATAAATACATTCTTATCAAGCAACCTTTACCTCTGCCGTTTGAAAGACAAATTATATATCTTGGTTTAATGGAAATTGTCGAAACTATTATGTTGATCCTTATAAAGTCTCCTTAGGGAATTTTATAGTACTCCAACTTTCTTTTCCTCTAGAGAAAAGTCACTGTGAATCCACGAAGGATTCATGAGGTCTTTCCTGCAGTTAATGAAACATTTCCTTCATTTCTTACTGATCTAAAGGCCTTTGATTGTAAAAGTCATTGATTTTTTTTCTTTTTCATAAGTCATAGTAAAGTAGGTGGAATTTAAAATAACTTATTTCGGACATGTGCTGACGAACAGTCTTTGTTTATAACACAATTTTATGCACATAAATCCTTATTTTTATTCAAGTATGTATGTATGTATGTATGTATGTATGTTCATGAATTCTTAACTCAAGAGCATAGGAAACCTTCAAGAAAATGTCTAAATTTTCCCAAATCTCAATTACTCTTTATTACAAGAACCTTACCTATTTTTTTCAACAATTTGATTAAATATAGATTGGTGCACCTGGTCTCTCTACGATCGCTAATACCTGCTAACTTATTTTCTTATGTATTGCAGATATATATATATATATATATATATATATATATATATATATATATATATATATATATATATATATATATATATATATATATATATAATATATATATATATATATGTGTGTGTGTGTGTGTGTGTGTATATATAGATAGATAGATAGATATTTATATTGAACCCATTCCCTTACACTAGTTGAAGTGTACGGCCACCAACCTCCAACTTACATACTCTTGCTTAATGGATATTATTGTCCTTCTCTCCAATAACTCTTCCATTCTATATGTCAAGCGTTTCTAACTGGCCCCATATACTGAACGATTGTATGAACGACTGTCTGAACGATTGTCGTTATCGACACACACGCACACTATCCAGACAGTATGAACGATCTCTCCACCGATTTCAGTCTGAACAAAGATTTTGTCTCGGGAATATATGGCATCATTTCTAGAAGAGACGTGTGCGATAACATTATATCAGCAGACAAACACATAAATTGAACGACCTGTGTATGACAGACTTAAGTCGCAAGCCAGCAACCTGGTCTTGACAGATTCCCGCTGAGATCGTTCAGACACGAAACTCCGCCCACTTTTGCATTCATACAAGCCCATACAGAATGTTTTTGCGAACGATACAGACAATCGTTCTGACAATCGTTCATACAATCGTTCAATGTATGGGGCCCTTAAGTCTTCCACTCTTCTTCACTCTAAACATTCTATACACATTCAACAGCCTATGAACCTTTATTATTCTCACTTAATCTAACCATCTGACAATCTTCCACACATCTGTCACAGACTTTAACGTTTTCTGCCGCTCATTCTACAACATACCTGTCATTTCTCAATCTTCCAATCCTTCTTGCACACGAACACTACATAAACAGCCCATCTTGTCAGTTTCAGCTTTTGGCCGTTCGCACTGAGCATTCACACTTTAATTCCATACAAAACAACTGCGTAAACAGGTCCTATATATATAATCAACATAGATTTCCAAAACTAATTTTCCATTTATTATACAAATCTTGTAAACACAACCTGCTACCTTCCTTGCTTCACCTATTGCTTGAATTACCCCTTCACTCATCCTACCGAAATCTGTTATGTTTAATTCTAAATACCTTAAAGTTTCAATCTTTCTTTTTTTCATCACTTAAATAGCTGTCATAGCTCCACTTCTCCGGTTTTCAAATAACTACGCAACCATATTCTTGCTCTCATAAATATCTTATTTAAATATTGAATATCATATTTTATTTTCAGCCTCCTTCACGTACATCACACAAACGTTTGATATTTCATACTCTATTCCCTATTTTCTAACCCACGATCCATATTTAATGACCACTCTTTGATTTATCGCTCTACGAAATTATTAATATAATTAAATGTTCGTGGAGAAATAGCATATCTTTGTCCGTCACCTACTTTCGGGAAAAATCTGTCGATATAATATTCTAAGTGCCAAACATTTTTCACCATTCTAGTTTCAGTTTTTGCTATTGGATTCATAACCGAAACTTAATGAAATTAAATGTTTTCTGGGAAGAGAATCAAAGGTTTCAATCTTTATCAATCAATGGCAAAAAAAAAAAAAAAAAACAAGAGTAGGAATAAGAATTTATCAGCTTAAGGATGATTAGTTTCGGAATATTGTGAAATTCCATGAAAGCTATGGCAACATTTCATTCCATAAAATATGGAAATGGAAAAGAAACCAAATAGAGAGGCATGGACGTGCTCTACATTTTCCCACTGGAAATGGGTCAAAGGAAATGGCGTTCCATTTTACGAATTCTGATTTGTAGTTTTACTCTCTGCGTACTCGGAAAAATGAGAGAAACAGATTCGCTTACCCTAGCCAATTTATATATATATATATATATATATATATATATATATATATATATATATATATATATATATATATATATATATATATATATATATATATATATACATATATAGTATATATATATATATATATATATATATATATATATATATATATATATATATATATATGTATATATATATATATATATATATATATATATAATATATATATATATATATATATATAATATATAAAGTTTTTTTGCCACGAAGGAAAAAATGAAAAAGCGAGATAGCCGAGTACTTTCGGTCCTGTTCGGACCCTTTACTGAAGGCAAACTGATTTTGCAGAGGACAACATAGTCAAAAGAAGGCTTAATATCCAAACTGACACTACAAGATTAGCAATAAGGGCGATTTCACTCTACAGAAAGGAGGAAACCGCCTGAGGGTAGCCACACCTTGAAGGATACACGCAGTAAACAAGTTATTCTTCCAGAAAACAGTACATTTTGAAAAAACACCGAAGCATATACAATTTAATATCATGAATTTTACACACACACACACACACACACACACACACACACACATATATATATATATATATATATATATATATATATAATATATATATATATATATATATATATATATATATATTATTTCTACAGATATAATAATAACTTGAGTTGTGGGCCACGAAAATCTATTGTTGCAGGTGTACTAGGAATGAATCCAAGGAATACTGATTAGATAATTAAAGGCAGTTTACTTTGATTTTCGCCATTGACTGTTTTCTTTTATTGTTAAGAAATGGGCTCTACACTGAAATAAGTGGTGCTCATAAACTTTCGTTTTCTCCTAATTTTAGTAACGAGTTTCAATTTATTATGATCTACCTTCAAGATTTGTGTAGCTATCCAAGGTCTAAGTGCCACAAAGTATTCAGAATACAATATATGGACCAAAAACAATATAGATACACTTAAAGACTGAAGTTATAGATTATATTACCAACCACATTAATTCTAACGTTTCTGTTTAATAACGATTAGACAATTGCATTATTCTGAATCAGTTTAATCCATGGATGAATATTGATAGAAAAATATTTTATAATGGATATCTAATATAAATTTTGGTATATGTGTACATATATTTATATATATATATATATATATATATATATATATATATATATATATATATATATTATTAGTTATTTTTTTATTTACAAGATAGACAAAATATAAGTACAAACTTGTCCCAAAAAAGAAAAAAAAGAATAAAATACAAAAAAATACAGAGTAGATAGCTATCTCTTCTTTTTTCTGTAAGTACAAGGCCCATAATGACAAAAAAATACAAACATCAAAGTACATATTACATTCAGCACCTATTCATCAGACACGCAAAAGTAAAGAAAAAAAACATATCCACCTATAAACCTTGGCTTATTATTGTTAAGTCTCAAACACAACGCTTGCAAAAAAGAGAAAAAAACCTACTTGAGAAAAAAAAACATAAAACAGAAGACAAAGACGCATATTATTAATAACTAAGAAGAACTTCATAAACATATGCACACAAATCAGTAATATAATTACTTTCATTTAATAAAGTATTCAAAGACTCGTAACTTAAGTTTTGGGATATTTATGTCTACACGGCATTGACAGAGGACAATTGATGAGAGCGTGTGACTCGTCCTGAAGAGTGCTATTATCACAGGCACAAACCCTTAACTCTGGAGGAGTTCGGCTCCACCTACCCGTTTCTATACAAAGGTTATGGGACATTAACCGTAAGTGACTGAAAGCTACGCTAATATAATCAGCGACATATAAATTTATCGGTATATAATCTATGAACTTCCAAGTTGGGATTCAGTTTGCTTCTGTAAGTAACATATTTAGTTTGCTGAAGTTGGTCTATTTCTAATTGATGATACGATGTCGTCTAGTGGGTCAATTTGGTCATTAAAGGTTAGGGAATTTTGAATAAATCTGTACCCAGGGGAATCTGCATCCCTACACATTCCATATACAATATGAAAAGGCTCATCCATATCAGGGTCAGACAACTTTGACATAAGAAAACGTTTCCTTTTTTTGGCCACAATGAATTTCGCTGGGGGTATCCCAGACTCAACCAAACACAAATCTGTACAGGTATTTACCCTCACATCTAGCAAACATTTGACTAAGTGATTGTAATTACTTATTGGTTTTTGTAATACAT
The DNA here is from genome assembly GCF_015104395.2 of Macrobrachium nipponense. Taxonomy (NCBI): domain Eukaryota; kingdom Metazoa; phylum Arthropoda; class Malacostraca; order Decapoda; family Palaemonidae; genus Macrobrachium; species Macrobrachium nipponense. The sequence goes on along the minus strand of NC_087220.1, from coordinate 13,638,545 downwards.
TTGTTAACCATGTTTCTGACCCATAAAACAAGGATGAAGTCGCCGCTGCTTCAAAAACTTTCTTCTTAAAATAGAATGGCATTTTAGTATTCGTGTTACAAAATATTGAGAACTTGTTTAAGGTTGATTGCCAGTTAGGCTGATGTAAAGAGAGGCAAGTTTTCAACTTCCCATCATCTGTGAACCAAGTTCCCAGATAGAGATAATGGTCACAGTAACTCACAGTTTGACCTTGAGCTGTTATTGGCAACTGGTCACCTACATTCTTGTTTATCACGAAAAATTTGCTCTTCTTACCATTAAGCTGCATGCCATATTCATTACAGTAGTTCATCATAATGTCAAATTTTTTAATACACATTTCTCGAGAAGTGGCAACAATCACTGTGTCATCCATCAACAAAAGCACATGTAAATTACCCACCAAAAAGCCATCGACTGGAATTGCATCTTTTAACATCCTAACCATTTTATCCATATAAATGACAAACAGTAAACAACTAGTGGGGGCTCCCTGCCGAACACCGACAGAGCTTTCGATCACAGCTGTTCTTAAAACATTTTTAGTGTTACTGTACATCTCTTTAATTGCAGACAACATTCTTTTCCCACATCCTAGTTCCTTCAAATAACTTATCATTTTTCTTCGGGGAACTCGATCATAAGCTTTACTGAAATCTACAAACATTATACACAGTTTTTTCTTCTTGAAGATAGCCAAAACTATTAACAGTCTTAATGACAATATTTGTTCTATACATCCTCTTTTCCTCTGTGCTCCAGCTTGACACTTATCTATACTGAACCATAATTTCAGTCTATTTAATAACAATATGTCATATATCTTACCTACAGTATTCCATTGATACTTATACCTCTATAATTCCCACAATCCATTCTGTTTCCAGATTTAAAAAGTACAGCAAGTTTACTGCATCCCCATGATAATAAATAATTTAAATTCAAGAACAAAGCATTAAACACGGCCAAGAAAAACATCAGCCACAAGGCGGGCAGGCGACGAACAATCCAGGGCACAGGCCACAGAAGCTCTTATTCATATTCACGTCTTTCCGAGCCTCGTCCAGCTCTTGTGGGGTAAAAGGGTCGTCAGGAACAGTGATGTAGGGGCGTCATCAAGAGCACTTATACCTTCACTTTGATTATCCATATTACCCGGGTTTAAAAGTGATTCGAAATGAGTCTTGAATTTACCGTCGTCTGGTTGCAATGTATTTGCCTCTAATATCTGTCCCTTCCAGTCTATAGCTCTCCAGATTGCTTTAGAATCGTTAGACTCAAGTAAACGCTCCCATCTAGGTTTTGTTACATCCCAATCAACACTTCTGCCCTTCACGTTACATTTTTCGGCAACTCTCCTGATCGTCTCTAAGCCTTCACTCATTATAGTTTCTATGTGGCCCCTGTCTATATTAGTCACATCAGGAGGTTGAATCTGACTCATGCACTATACAAATTTATCAATATCAACATTGTTATGTGAAATAGTTTTTTTTAATCAACCGATTATTATCATATTTTATATAAGATAGTCCTAAATTTTCTGCTCTATCTAATAAAAATTTAAATGACAGATTTTTGACACCTGTGGCAAGCACCACACTTAAAGGGGCGTGATCAGATCCCCGTATGCCTTGATGCACTTCCAAACCTTCTAACAACCGAGTACATTCTCCTGACATTATACACAAATCCAATTCTGATGCCATTCTCTCTATATGACAAATTTCCACCCATTTCTTTCCCTTTATATGAAAGATGATTCACCACAACCAACGATCTATGGTTACAAATGTCCAGAAGCTTCCGTCCATTGTTATTAACGTGATTATCTTGAATATTCTTATATACATAAGGAACGCCGTCTTTATTGACAATACTTGGATAGCCTACACGGGAATTAAAATCTCCCATAACAACTATTGTTCATAATTGTTCATCACAGACTACCAAATTACCAAATTGCAATACATCAAAGTAAGGAGATCCTGTGGTGTAATGTATACACCACCGAGAAAGACACCTGGCCAACAAGACAACTGAACCCAAATTTGGCCTTCACAATCAAGCTTTACGTTTGTTATCAATCTCACGATGTTGCTTTTAACCAACAAAAGTACGCCACCCCTATGTTTGCCTTTCCGAGAAGGGTTGTGATATAAACAAAAACCTGGCACACTCAAATTACTTACTAATTTCGCTTCTAAAAGCCACACAATATCGTAATTCAAAACAAAACGAAAAATATCAGGATCCTGCAATTTATCTCTCACACCCGCAACATTCCAGGAACATATTTTTATTTCATTTTTCCAAGGACCTAGACAAAATTTACAATATATTTTATCAATAACTACATTGTCTCGAAGAAGAACACGATTTTTCCAGTCGTACCTAATATTTAGTACCAGCATTTTCTGGCTTACTCTTCTCTTCTCGTTCTCTCTCTCTAAGTCGAGCCATCTCCTTCCTTACTGCTGGATGTAGGTCCTTCTTGATGAATATTCTAGCAAAAGGTCCGTCACAGTTCTTCAGATTTTTTGCTTTCTCCAAGATATGGTTCCGTTGTTGCTGGTTGTTAAGCACAACAAGAATGGTCTATTACGTCGATCGTTCTCCTTTCCAAGACGTCTTATCTGCCACTTTTCTGGCTCCATTCCCATGTCGTCTGCATAGCCAGTTGCCTCGATCACCTTCCTAACCTTGGCAGCATCGTCGTCTCCGATCTCGTCGCTGTTCTCTGATAACCCAGTTACAACAATATTTCTGCTTCTCTCTCTTGCATCAACTGCTTCTAAAAACCTTTGCTGCTGGCTTATAACCTTGTAAGCTTCGTCCAGTCGGGCTGAGAGATCCTTAACCTCTTGTTTAATTGCCTTTATTTCACTGATTTCGCCTCTGAGTAGCTTCAACTCATCCAGTATCTCGGTATTGGATGGCTCTTGATTTCTAATGGCATTAATCATTGTGCTTAAAGCTTCTTTCAACTGAGGATTGGTAAGTTTGCTTAACTGGTGTTGTGATAATGCTGTCACGGACTCCACACTGTCATAGGTAGGCATTTTTCCTGAATTTCAGCACTAGGCCCAGTGCTTAAACTCGAGTTTATTAAGCAGCGTTGTCAAGGACGCGAGGCGTTGCTATGGCTACTGCGCATGCGCAAAAAATCCAGAAACTGAACGAGGGGCGTGTAGCATGAACTTCAAAATTTTTCTCCTCAAATTACGGCTAAGTCCAATATAGACTAAACTGCTTTCTCACGTCTAAACAACCACTGTACATTCATGCATTCGGAAATAGGTTTCAATGCTTACAGAACCTTGTAATTTCCTTCAAATCTCGACGGAACATCAGAGCTTCCTTAGCCTGTTTGTTTATGTCCCAAACGACCATCTACAAAAACTGACGTCAAATTATGTTATCGTATATGTTAACTTTTCGAGAAGTAGATGTTTCTATTCACTGGCTATCTGTTTCAATCTTACTCAGGGACGACTACCCAATTTACCGAATATTTGGTAAGACATAAAAGTGTGAGAATATGGGACTGCATATTACTATACATTGAAAGTTAAAGACAAGAGCAAGTCTATTAGTTAAGAAAATATAGGAACCTTTTATTGCCAACTAACTAAATATAAATAAACAAGTGGTCAAAATTTATATGCAAAAGAAAGGCGTTAGCAATGAGCTGTAAATAAGGACGACATTAATATGTTGTAACAAAAGAAAAATGTCTGTTATTCACACTCACCATGGAAATGCCCATCTCTGTAAAATGGGAACTACTCTGGAAATGCAAATGCAGATGCGGACCTCAGAATAGCACGAGAGGATCATCTTGCCTGCAGCATTCCATAAATATGCAGTGAACTAGCAGAAGTTAAACAGACATAATACGCAACAAAGAAAAGTGGGCCAAAAGCAGACAAAGATAAAAAAAAAGTTATTACAAGTAAAAGAATCAGAACATCCATGCGTTAAAATTTTAATGATTCACAATTATGAGCATTGTTCATTCTGGTCTATTCGTCGTTCACTTAGCTTAAAAAAAATATAGTCGCATTTTAAAAGAAACAATATTTTTATATATCTGGTTATTTGCAATTTAGAAGTTCTTGCATTTTTAGGCAATGTCTCCATTTTCCCTTCTGCATAGAACACTCGCGAAACTTCACGTTTCTTTTTATATATTTATATTCACTTCCATGCATCATTAACATTCTCCTTTTTTAATAATCGTATTATTTGTCCTTTATCTTAGAATGTGTATTATTCTTCCGTCTCTTAGTAAATCATTTTCACTTGTGTTGGCATAATACATCATAGAGACCGAAAGCCAAAAAATAAAATAAGATAATCTTAATTTAGTACCATATCTCTCTCTCTCTCTCTCCCTCCCTCTCTCTCTCTCCCTCTCCCTCTCCTCTCTCAGTACGTATACCAGTATCTGATATTCTGTTATCTTTCTAATTATATGATGATTTTTAAGTGTTACATTTATGACCGTGGTTTCTGTGCCATTGTAGATTTGTATCCAACGCAGCATAGAATAAGTAGACTCATAGTTTATCATTGAACACATATATCAGTCCATATACAACACAGGCCTTATACTCTCTAACCCCTTCCATTCTTTACACTCGGACAGTCTTGAAAATATTAACTGCACTGATCTAAGGCTGTAATCAGTTTAGACAGTATCTGTCCCCTTGCTGCTTTTATTTGGAGATCCAATTGTTCATTGCAGCTTTCTCTTTGCATTCACTTCCCTGTAGCAACACTTTCAGGGGGGGGGGGGGGGGGATTTCTCGTTCTTTGACTCTATTTTGATTAAAAATCATTTCACTTAACTTTTCGTTTTGGATACCTTATCTAACCCCCTGCATGCCAATGCATGAATTATTCTGATATACAACTTCACCCTTAATATTCTTGTTACATTCAATAACTATTGTATTTCCTAATCCAGACCTTTCATGATTTTATTCCTTCCTCTTCTTCTTCTTCTTCTTCTTCTTCTTCTTCTTCTTCTTCTTCTTCTTCTTCTTCTTCTTCTTTTCCACCATTTCACTACAGCAGACTAACTGTCACGTACTACGCAAATTTCCGTTTTGTTTGCCCAGTGAAGATTTTGTATGAAATTGTTGTTAGCGTGTGTTTTCCTGTGACATTTCATTATCCCTCCGCAAACCTAATTAAATTTTCCTCTCAAAAAAGAAAAAAAAATAATTACCTCTTGACATTAAACTTTTATAGAGACTCTAAAGGCGCTGCAGTTTTCCTCTTCTAATATTTTTTTTTTTAGAAACGACTATAAAGGTCACTGTCTAAATATTATGAGCAATTTTTATTGTTTTCGATCGATAGAGAGAGAGAGAGAGAGACGAGAGAGAGAGAGAGAGAGAGAGCGAGAGAGAGAGAGCGGGGAGAGAGAGAGAGAGAGAACGTATGCATACTTAATTTTAAACTTTATGCGTTCATCATATAATTTTAATATATATGTGGCCATTTTGTTATTTTTTATTCCTATTTTGAAAGACACCTAAATATTGATACAACCGGTAGGGATGAGTGGATTGCAGATTTAAACGAGGTTCTGGAGGTACAAGAAGAAGAAATTAGTGCAGAAGAGGGTGAAAGAGGCCTTAAAAATCTGTATAAAAAATTTGGGAAAAAACTGCTGGCGTGTGCGGGATAACTGCAGAGATGCTAAAAGCAGGAGGACGAAGGATGATAGAGGCATTAAGAGTTGTTTTTAGCATAGTTTAGAAAACAGAGGTGGTACCAAGTGATTGGAAAAAGGCAATTATGATACCAATATATAAAAATAAGGGAAGCAAAAGGGAGTGTGGTAGCTATCGGGGCATAAGTTTTACTGTCAGTCCCAGGGAAGATATTCATGTGAGTAATACTTAACAGAATAAGACCTATAGTAGAAGAGAAACTTAGAGAACAGCAGTGTGGTTTTAGAAGTGGAAGGTCAACAGTGGATCAAATTTTCACCTTAAGACAGATAATTGAGAAGAGATGGGAGTATAAAAAGCCAATATTCTGTGTTTTTATAGACTTGGAGGGAAAGCGTATGATTCAGTATGGAGAGATGGAATGTGGAGAGTGGCAGAACACTAAGGTATACCACTGAAAGTGATAAGGATACTAAAAAACTGGTACCAAGGAATGTGCAGCTGCTTACAGCTGGATGGACAGCAAAGTGACTGGTTCCCAGTTGGAAGTGGGCTAAGACAGGGATGTGTTATGTCACCCACCTTGTTTAATGTATATATTGACCATATAATGAGAAGAGTGATGGAGAACGAAAACAGAGGGGCTAGTATTGGTGGAGAAGTTTTTATGGATTTGGACTTTGCTGATGATGTTGCGTTGGTTGCTGATACGTGGCTGGTGCTGGTAGGTATGGTAATGAGGATGGAGACAGAGACACAGAATTTGGCTTGAACATCAGCACAAAGAAGAGCGAGATCATGGTTGTGAGTAAGGATGATGATTGGGTGCACATGGAGGATATGCCAATCAGAGGACAGGAACTCAAGCAAGTTGAGAAGTTTGTTTACTTGGGAAGTGTGGTAACAGCAGACAGGAGGCAAATTGAAGATATACAAAGAAGAAAACTAGGAGCAGCAAGAACTTTTGAGGTTCTTAGAAAAAACGTTTGGTCAAGTCATGAAATCAGCTTGAGAACTAAGATGAGAATATTCAATGCAGTAGCACAACCAGTCCTGGTGTATGGCTCGTCAACCTGGGCACTGACCAGAACTGAGGAGAAAAGGTTGGATGCTTTTGAGATGAAGCTGCTGAGAAGGATACTTGGCATTAAATGGGATAAATGATGTTAGAAATGAAGACATCAGGTTGAGATTGAGGCAAAGGCCAGTCAGTACCAGGTTGAAGAGGGGAAGGCTGAAATGTTTTGGACATGTTGAGAGGATGGATGGGAATAGAGACCCCAGGAGAGCACTGAGAGCAGTACAAATAGGAAGAAGACCGCTGGGTAGACCAAGAACGAGGTGGATAGACATAATTGTCTGGAATCTTTAGGATGAAATCCAAAACTTAGAGGAAGCAAGGGAAATGGCTCGGGATAGAGACAGATGGAGAGGAACTGTATCAGCCTTATGCCACTGGCCAGTGGCGGGAAGATAAAGTAAAGTAAAAGTAAGTATGTGAAGGATAACATAAATATTTCCCTATTTTTTTATGTATTCAATTTCTTGATCCAAATATTGGGGACTGACAATGTGCAGTGCTCGTAAAAACATAGAAGAAAGAATTGATATTTTGATATTAAGATGGTGGTCTGAATAAAAATGGGCATAAGTTAAGTTGTTTGGTTTGTTTCCTATAAATATTGAATTTACATTGAAATAGTTTTGTATGTACAAGATATCTAAGAAAGGGTGGCAATTGTCTTTTTCGATTGTAAAGTAAACTTAATCAATGGTACCTGGTTATTTAATTTAGAGAGTAAATCATTTACATCAAACCAACAGGCTAAACAGCTAAAATATCTTCAACATATCTATACTACTTTCAAGGAATATAAATGATATTAGGTAAATAGGGTTTTTCAAAAAAAAATTCTTGTACAACTTTGAGAGGAGTGGTGATAAAGGGTTGACCATTGCCATACCAAATATTTGTTTATATGCTTACAATCACAAATGCACAACTTAGTAACTGAAATAATATGACCTACAGGTAGAGGTAATTCAGGCTAGGTTAGAATCTATAGGAACTTTAATAAAAAGAGAACATACATCAAAACTAACGAATATATAAGTTGAGCAAAAGTAATAATTTTGTTTAATTTATCAACTAAATCTAGAGAATTATATATATGAGAATATGAGAAAGTTCCAAGTAATGGGGATAAGAGCTTAGTGATATATTTCGAAATGTTATATGAAATTGAGCCAATATTATTGATAATAGGCAGACCAGGATTAGCTTTTTTGTACGTTTTTGACTAATCCAGTTGAGGGTAACCAATGGACAAAATAGAGATTAGTTCCAGTAAAAGTTGCAGGTAGATAAATAACAGTTACAGTTACGATAAAAAAAAAACTATTAATTTCTATTGTGTCCATTGGTTACCCTAAACTGGATATCAAAATGTATTTCACTTTACAAAATAAATCAGGAAATATCTTTAAAATTATAGACCCCTCAGTCCAATCTAATCTATAAATGGCAGTGCAGTGGTTGCGGTGCCACTTACGTTGGAAAAACTACCAGATCAGCTTGGATTAGATGGTTTGAACACCTTGGTAGGTCATTTCCTATGGGTAATTATCTTTCAAGACCTAGTTACAGTGCAATTAGTAAATACAGCGAGGAGACGGGTCACCCACCCTTTACATATTGATAAATATTTTTGTTTTAGCCTCTGCTCAGTTTGCTACAGACCTCGACATTTTAGAAGTTCTATATTCTAACCTCACTTTTGTGTTTAGCTGCGTTTTGTTAGTTTGTATATTGACGTAGTGTGTTTACTGTTCCTTTGTGCCATCCATTTTTGTCACTTAAATTTGCATTTTCCTTTATTTTATTCTCTCAGTGGTTTTAATTGGCTACTTTTTATTATTTTTGGTTTCATTATTAAGCACATTTTAGCGTACGCTTATTTTAATTTTTTTTACGTCATTTTGCTGTATTAATTGTGGGAATTTGATTACAAGAATTATACTACCGTTTATTTTAAGTTGTAGGTCGATAACGAGTGATGGTACTGCTCGAAACATGTCCCAATAAAGTTGAACAAAATGCGGTTCCGGTTTTGGCCTTGGTGGCCATACTGATACTTAGATGGTACTTCCATGCTGGTGTTTCAATTGCTCTAGATAAATATATATATATATATATATATATATATATATATATATATATATATATATATATATATATATATATATATATATAAATATGTGTGTGTGTGTGTGAACGTGTGTATGTATGTATGTATATGTATGTATGTATATGGGTATATGTACAATTTTTAATGACGTAAAAATCAATAATATCCAGAGTAGAGTTTATGAGAGAGAGCAGAGAGAGAGAGAGAAGAGAGAGAGGAGAGAGAGAGATAGAGAGAGAGAGAGAGAGAGAGGAGATAGAGAGAGAGAGAGAGAGGAGAGGAGAGAGAGATGGAAATGTGCAAGATACATTTAGGAGAGATTCTTTGATTGGCACAAGGTCATACTGGTTAAGAAAAGATACTGAACCGTAAAACTAAAGTGAAAAAAAAATACTTTTATAACTTTTTATTATGAAAAAATCCTGTTTAATGTTGAACCAACATGTTCGAAGTAACAAGGACTTACTTAAGAGGCATAATAGTAAACACATTGATGTATCAAAATAATTGTAAATTGAAATACTGTACTCTTTAATTTGCTTATTGAAATTCAGCCATACCATCATTAAACTTATTATAAAAAATGCCCTTATGTAGAAAAAAAATCTTGAAATTAGAGACTCTTATACAACCAAATTTCTTTCGCATATGTAAAAAAGTTTACAATTAAATTTCATTTCATACGATTATCAGCATGAGTTGTTGGGGGTATATCGCGTTTAGGTAAGATTTAACATAACGTAATTTTCTATGTCTTCAACAATTGTCTCAGAATAGATTGTTCTGTGCATTCGTAACATTCAACTATATCATGTCGCTATAACCATGTTGCTTACATTTTTATATTTTGAACATGGTTCGACCGTCACTGGCTCAGAGATGGAGGCAGGGAAGTGGTTATACAGTCAATGAAACTTAAAATTGATATTGTCTATTTTGAAGGCTGTCGGGTGAGGGCTGAAGGGAAGGAGGATAAGTCGTCGAAAAGTGCTCAAGTGCTCCGTCAACGTTCAAATTCCTCTAACAAACTCCCGAGCATCGCCCCTCGGTGACCAGTGACTTTTGCTTTCTGCATCGAAGTCTTGTCCTAAAGAAACCTTTGTATTTCAGAGACAGTGGAAACCAAAATTAGATTCAAACCAAATTTACTTGATTTTTAACATAGGCATTGCATTTTTTTTACCTGAGAAATTGGGTCGGTTATAATTCTTTTATAAGACAGGAGTATTCACTTTATACTATTTTCTATGAATATTAATGGAATGAAGATAAAGATGTCTACTGTTTCTTTAACCTCAAATTTAAAATAACAGCATGAGGTCTTATTCGTTATTCCATCTGTTACCCAAAGAACAAAATAGGCTGCCTTGAATACTTGACCGGACAGTTGCTCGAATTGTATTCGAAGTTTATTTGTGGTATTACTATTGTCATGTAATTTTCCTATGGAAAAGACAAAATGGATAATGTTTATCTTTTACTGAGCGACTAATTACCGTTCTGTATACATAGTTCTTGAGGTATCCAGGTGTTTTTGATTGGAGGTAATTTGATGACCCTAGAACACGCATGGCTACCTTAATTGCTAGTTACATTGTGTACTCGTATAATTGTAATTAATTGTGTCTTTGAAATATGTTGATTGTTTCTGAATCCTTTTTGCTCATAGCATTTGAAATGATAAAGACTTCATGTTTTATATGAAAGTCGAACACCCTGAAGCTTGTCAAAATCATTAAGACTGCTATGATATATACTTTATAATGTACGTTCAGACTCAGAAACACATTTTACTATTTTTTGTATAAATAAATAAATCAACCAATTAAATCAGATCAAACAATGTATAAACGAGCCATGTTTCAACCAATATTACCTTAGTAGGCTAAACTAAATGTACAGCATTTTTTCTGGCTAAAAGTATTCCTAGTCACATGGGATGTTAAGTGCCTAGGATATGGCACTCTGCTAATTGTGGCACTTTATGACAAGCCTATGCGCTTTAAGGGACATATCTTTGAACACTGTATGCCTTTATAGTAGTTCTTAATATAGTACTAACTTATACAGCCAGAATGGCTGGTGAATGGGGCTCTGCCTAAGCAAAGCATACAATTAGAATAGACGCTTAAAGGTGATGATGAAGAAGAAAGGAAACCATAAAGGAGAAGATACAGAAAACACATTTAGAAAGAGTTACAAAAGAATAAGAAAGAAATAAAAGCAGCAGAACCGAGTGCTCCTCTCTGGCTGGAGAGGGCCAGAGTTCTCTGTAAGAATATGGCATTGTGTCGGGCACTAGTTTGGAGAGAGAGGGTAGATCTTGGAGGACTGTAGAATTGGTCTGGATCTACGGAAGGGCGGGGGCCCTAAGACTGTATGAAGGTAGGAGAAGACTTGAAATCTTGTCCTATCATGATGTCATAACCTCCTGGAATATTGGTAGCTACCGCCACAGTACATATCTTAGAGCGATGAGGTCGTTAACTCTAAACCGGACAGTAGGCAAGAATATTTCAACATGGTTGATGCTCCACATTATGATGGATTGATGCCTATCAACCCGAACTCCTTAAGGAATTTTATCCTGCCTCTGGGAGGGGCAACAAATGTACGGCCCTGAGCCGAAGGGCCTAGAGAGCAGAAGTATTCGTCACTGCCATTGCAGTAACAGCAGCTTTGTTGGGGCATCCAGACCATGAAGCAGTGTGCCCAATCACTATATATATATATATATATTTATATAGATATATATATATATAATATATATATAATAAATATATATATATATCTATATATATAGAGTATATATACATATATTATATATATTATATATATATATATATATATATATATATATATATACTTATAGATATATATATATTATATATATATATATATATATATATATATATTATATATATATATATATATATATATATATATATATATATATATATATATATATATATAATATATATATATATATATATATATATATATATCACACACACACACACACACACACCCACCACACACACACAAAGGAAGTAGTAGGGAAAGGCATCCTCATCTTTCAACAGTTTATTTCAATTCGCATTTTCAAGGCTAAAAATATATAAAATTTGCGAACATTAATACTCAATTTGATTTAATTTATATTAAAAATGTAATGGCAACAGCTCTCAATAAAGTAAAAGTTAAAAGTTAAAATTCAACAGCACCTTCAAAGCCAAACAAATTACAGGTACAGGACTTCACTAAAATCTTAGAAAAACACCTACCTATACAAAGAAATAGTAAGACTAACAAAAATATGTGAAAACAGAATGAGGCAAACCTGCTGGCCAAACTACGCTATGAAACAATTTTACAGAGGACGTTTGGGTGTTTAACGAAGGTACAGTCTTTTTGATAATTATTTTAGAATCTATCTAAATAGTCAGGTTGTTGTTGTTCCGCAGTTGGCCCAAGATAGAAAAATCCTTGCTGTCAATATATGTTTTACATGTTTTTGAATGATTACGTATATTAGATTGTTCCGGATTAGATAACCTACTACCTGTTCTATGGCTTATGCCCCTGTGGGAATCTATTCGAACCTTCAACAGCCTCTTCGTGCATCCCACGTATGTCCCGTGATCACATCTCGGGCAAGTGTATTTACATATGACGCTGGACGAAGGCAGAGGACTGAGTCGGTCTTTGACTCTAAACAGAGATCCAATAGTTAAGGGATTTTTGGGGATAATTTTCAAGTCCACAGGCGGAAACCTCTTTTGAATAATGGATGTGCATGCTCTCCTGAAGGTATCATCATGAGGGAAACTTACAAACATCTTCAGTCTCGGTACAGTAGTTGCAGTGTTGAATGCACCATTTTTCCATCAGCAGTTTGTTTAGAGATCTGAAAAAAAGTCGTGAAGGAAAAACAATTTTTATATATATATATATATATATATATATATATATATATATATATATATATATATATATATATATATATATATATATATATATGTGTGTGTGTGTGTGTGTGTGTGTGTGTGTGTGTGTGTGTGTGTATGTATGTATGTATGTATGCATGTAGGTATATATGGAAAAGAGAGAGAAAGACAGAGAGAGATGCGGGTTCGTTTCCATATGGAAAAAGGTATACACTTGACTCTTCTTTGTCCAGTGAGCAAGGAGTGAGGGGTGTCTGAGCAAAGTGAGAAAAAGGAATTTTCGAAATAGTAACCTCCCCCTGTAAAAAAAAAAAAAAGTCTGATGTAATTACCTATTTTTTCGACAGCTCCGCGCTTCAAAAAAAAAACATGTTTGGATCTATTCGATATTGGAAAAAATCCTTTGCAAAAAAAACAACAGATTTTGTGTTATCAACGAATATGAAAAACTTGATTTTTCTACGTGAATGCTCATTGAGCTCTGGTCATTTCTTCTATCGGTTTACAATGAAGGGGGGGGGGGGGGGGGGGGGGGGGGGGGGGGGGGGGGGGGTACAAGTATTAGGGATTTCACTCCGAAATTTCAGTAATCCAGAAAATATATGAAGAGTACAATTTTTTTCTCATATCCGCCCAAATGAAGATAAACATTAAATGCTAATATTCGTCACCACCTTAATTTCAATTCTAATCACATTGCTTATCCAAACTGTATCATAATTTAATTAATTCTTTCTGTGAGAGCAAAATGGATTTGTCGTTTCTTATCTTTTTCATATTAATTCTGCTATCATTTCAGCATGATTATTCCATCTTGTTTATCTTAATACTACTGTGTATCTTCCCAATTCTGAAATGCATAAATAACTTGGAGAAAACAAAGATATAAAAATGTGTGCAACATCAGTTCCAAGGGTTTATATCTTGAATACAACTGTTCTGAAAAGAAAAATCATTACATAACCTCTAGCCATCCCCATGTACAACCTTAAATAGTTCTCTCATATTAATTAAATGAGAAAAGAAAAGGTCTCAGGGAAGCATACACTTCACTTCTCCACCTTTAAACCCAAGTTTTACTCACGAAATTATACTCGGGAGAAATATTGATTAAATATTTTGTGGATGTATGTGCAATATTTTCTTACTGAGATCAACTATAGAGCCAGCATATATGCTATGTTTAACTAAATTGTTATCTAACCCTTCGTCTGTCTTCTTCATAACCAATATCTAATGCCAATTGCCGCTCACTAAATGAAAAAAAACATTCATTAAAACGTTTCTGTAACCCCATATTATTTGTCAAAAAGTCACATATTCATTAGGTATGTTAGGTTTATGAGATATCAGTGAGCTTTTTTTTTTTTATTTTTTTTGAGTGCTAGTCGAAATTAAACACAAAACTTTTAAGTAGTCGCTAAGTAGCTTTGAAAATAGACAATTCCAGTTCTCCCAAAGTCGGTATACAGGTTCACATTAACCAAGCACCCGGCTAGAAACAACTTGCTCCAACCATTCAGATAGTAACTGTACTGTACATCACGGTATTGTTAAATACTTCTTCACGAATTATCATTATCAATTATATTTTTAGAAGTGATATTTCCACATAAATAATTATTAAATCTGATATTGACACTTTTTGATTGGTCACTGATTCACCTTAAAACCTCATCCAGCTAAAAAACCTATACTGCAGCTATCAGATTTTAACATCACTTTTTACACGACAGAATAACTGATAGTAACCAACTACCATCACCATTGCTAGCTATTTATATTTACATGTTTTCCATTCAACCTTAAACTGTTTGCCCTGATAGGGGCGTGATTCCAGTAGATAAACAACACATAAGTCACTTCCATATGGTAATATAGTTAGTGAATAATGAAAGGGTCCACCACTGTACAAGATAATGTAGTAACTGGGCTATTTAATGACATTAAAGGACGCTAACTTTCCTTTATTAAGAAAGGGAAAGACGTGGAAAGCATATTTTCCACATTTTCCTTCCCACTCACGCAGCGATGCGAGATAATGCGCTCATATTTCAGACGCTCTCTCCTCAGTTTCCTTGTTGACTGTTAAAAAGCTCTTTTTAAAATTCTAGCCAAAATCGAATTCGCAGTAGAACATGAATCTAATTTCAGTTATGCAATTGTATCTTGGAATGTGTGAGCTTTATGTATCTTCTGTGCTGTGCACTTATCCTGGTTTATTAGTTTTTATAAAGGAATAATATAATTTTGTTTTCGTTTTCTTACTAGAAACGATTTGAATGTTATTTTTTATTCAAACTTTCTTATACATAATGGAAAAATTGAAAGAAATAAAATCAATGGAAACTCAAAATGAGTACTCTGCTGGCAATAATATTGCATTTCAAGTTTAAATGAAATCTGCAGAGTATCGAGAAACTACTCAGGTTAAGGAAAAAATTTTCCTAAATGGCCATAAAAAACACGACTTGATTAGATAAAGATATTACTTTAAGTTCTTGTTCCGAGATAAAACTTGCTTGATCGAATGAATATTAGACTAGTCTTTGTGTTATACTAAAGGTAATAAACTTTCCTTTTCCATTTTATAGAAAGTATGTGTGGTTTAATTCTACCAAAATGTTTCACTAAGTTTTTTTTAATGCAAAAAGTGATTATGCTATGGTCTGAGGAGAGGGAACTTCTAAAAGAAATTACTAGAAACCAAAAGGGCACCAAAGGGGTTGGGGTTTGAATGGCTTCCCTGAAACGAGACTTGTTCTGCTCATAGACCAGGTAACTAAATAAACTTTACAGGTTTATCATGCCCCATTTTGGTTTGCATATGACTTACTATCTGGAAAAGAATACTGTGAGGGTAAGACATCACTGGGACAAAAGGGGTTTGGGGGTGAAAAGGGGGTGACATGTAAAAATAAGCGAAAACAACATATATTATCGTCTAATCCATAGTTATCGAGGTTCCTGAGATGAATGGTAACAATCCTGATGCCCGCATCAGGACTGTCACCTGTAAAGTTTATTTAGTTACTAAGTCCACGGGCAGAACAAGCCTTGTTTCAGGGAAGCCCTTCCCACCCCAGCCACATTTGTTGCCCTTTGTCCTAGTGATGTCTTACCCCCACTAGTACCCTAGTATTCTTTTACAGACAGCAAGTGATAATTCACACACACATACATTCATACATCCAGTTATGCATATATATATATATATATATATATATATATATATATATATATATATATATATATATATATATATATATATATATATATATATATATATATATATATATATATATATATATATATATATATATATATATATATATTTATATATATATATAGACCAAAGATCATGAGAAATATTGAAGAAGATCACTTTCACCTAACATTACACGCTCCACTAAACTCAATTTTCGAACATTGCCATCAATGCCAGCTGACAGGAAGACTACTGCCCAGTTTGACTGGACAAGTAACGAAGGATTACTGGTGCATATTAGAAAGTTTATAAAGGGCTTATATTTATCACGCGAAGGCTGAAGATCAGCAAATCGAGTTCCATGAACCCTTGTCTTGATACTGAAAGTTCACTGTTAAAAAAGAAGTAACGGAAGGTAACTGTACGTCTTCTGGCAAGGGTGTAAATGCTATCTATCAGTGTTAGAAAAAGAAACCCGGAAATTAAGGCAATACTTTCTAAAAGAGAAAGATTCCTTAAGGATGTTAAGGGCCAAAACAGGAGAACCGTTTTTCTAGTGATGGTAGAATCAAAGATTTAAGGCATATGACATTCGTGCAGTCACCTCTGTTGATACGTGAATCCTTGGGAATAATTCCATATTTTTATATACAGGGAAAAGATCGGAAGATTTTGACATACACGCCATCACCTTCGTGGGAAAAGGAAGCCTTCTGAATTTTTCTGGTATCAATATTTTTTATACTTTTAGGTACCAGGAAAAAAAAAAAAAAAATTCGTACTAGGTACGTGACTCTGGCGTAATCACTTTTTGCATTTAAAACCCCTTGCGAATGTTTCTGGTAGCATTAAAATACACACACCTTTGAAAAATGAAAAAGGAAAGTTTACCTTTAATATAACACAAATATTCAGTTTCATCAAGCAAAGTGTTATCTCGGAACAAGAACTTGAAGCAATATCTTTATCTAATCAAGTCATAGTTTTGCTGAGTTTTTTTGATGGCCATTTAGGACAATTTCTCCTTAACCTGAATAGATTCTCGATATTCTGCAGTTTTAATTTAAACTTGAAATACAATATTGTTGCCGGCAGAGTACTCATTTTGAGTTCCCATTGATTTTAGCCTCATTATAAGGTATGCTTTCCTTTCTTTCATTTTTCCATTATGTATAAGAACGTTTGATAAAAATAAATCACACATACAGATCTTTCTAATAAGAAAACGAAAACAAATGATATTATTCCTATGTCCGGTGTGAGATTTTGCTACCGTATTTTCTTTTTCTCTCCACAAGTAAACTGAGGATGGAGCTTCTGAAATATGAGCGCATTATCAGGCATCACAGCGTGAGTGGAAAAGAGAACAAAATATGCTTTCCACGTCTTTCCCTTTCCCTTTCTTAATAAAGGAAAGCTAGATTCTTTTCATGTCAGTAAAAGGCCAGTTACTACATTATCTTGTATAGTGGCGGACCCTGAATTTATTTTAGATTTCTGAATAGGAAAATGGAAATTCCTTACAAATATGCTCTTGAG
>NC_087220.1:13596772-13620455 GCF_015104395.2 Macrobrachium nipponense | reverse complement strand
GAAAAATAGAGAAAGATAACTGCAGTTAGTTTGCCCTAAAAACAATGGCACGACATTCAAGTTTCCATTCCCAACTGAACTCTCTCTCTCTCTCTCTCTCTCTCTCTCTCTCTCTCTCTCTCTCTCTCTCTCTCTCTCTCTCTCTCGTCGCGAAAGTGAAATAAAATATTTTTTCCTTCCATGTAAGCCCATGCATCCAAAGGTTATTCTTGCATTTTTTGATGGACCTTTTTTTATTTTACAGATCAATTCATAGGCATCTTCTGATAAAATTAAAAATATATAAAAAAGTTTTTTGCAATTAAGTACATATTGAAACTCGAGTGCTTTAGAGGTTACTTAGTGAAATAGGTATTAATAAAACTTGGCTGTAACTACTATTATAAGCACTCTAAAAAGACGTGACATTTCAAAATATTCATTTATTCAAAAATTATTTTCGTAGAATTTTCCTCGGTTAGTGTGAGTGCAAGTGATAATACCAAACGTTGAAAAATTAGTAAGTCTCCCTTAAATATCAGTGAATATGTCTAGACATCAAGGCAGCGAGTATGGCAATTCTGCCAGTTTTTAATGAATAGTAGTACCTGGCATTATTTAGAAAATGCAGTGATTAAAGAAAGTTCCTAATAGACAACTGGTCAATCAGTAATGTATCTTTTTTCGTAATTAATTTTAATTATTTATTTCATCAGTGTCTGGAAAATTATCTATCTCATTATTTTAACTGTAAAGTTAATCCTATTTTCAATAGAATTATATAATAAATATTTATCACATTTATCGGTCTTATTAGTAACACTGCATGTTTATTGGTAGTTATGGTGAATTACTAATTTGATAAGTTTACAGTAACATGCATAACCACATAGGCAAGCCAGATACTGGCGCATTTAGATTTAAATTTCGCCAATTTTAATCTTTATTTTGAGCGAGAAATTATTGATTACGGTTACTTTACCTGCCTGAAGATCTGCAAAGTATTTCTCATATGTTATTCTTCCTAATGCACCAAACAAATTGAAGGTTGCTACCTCTCAGATCTAATCCGTCAAACATAAAGTATGGTAAAAGGGTAACATTTGTGTGTATAATTTCCTTTTCCCTCCATATATACCTCCTCTTCCATAGAATAATAGATACAATCAGAGAAACCTCACCTTTGCATAAAATTCCTTGAAATCACAGAGGAGAGAATCCAATTGATATGACGGAAATTCCTATACAGATTTCGTTTGTGAACTGCGTCTGTTATAGCCTGGATGTTGCAGATGCCACTAGGTCTTGTTTTCGAAGTTTACAATGCATCTCTCTCTCTCTCTCTCTCTCTCTCTCTCTCTCTCTCTCTCTCTCTCTCTCTCTCTTCTCTCTCTCTCGTTTGTACCAGGCTTTATAAAATTCTGTGAAATTCGCATGGTAAGCAATAAAATTGTCATCCGTATTTTTCCTGTATCCTATAATGATGCAATATTAATATGTCTGCCACTTTCTCCGTTTTTATCATTTATTCAATTAAAAACAGAAATTTTAGACATGTACTCAACATGCTGGACCATTTAAAATATAGAAAAAATTACACCGCCAAATTAGAATCTATATTGCAGTAGTCTTTTTTTTCTTTAGATACTGCAAATTTATGATTTGCGTATTTTTATGGATTTGAAGAAAGGAGCGATATTGTCAAGAGCATAGTTCTTATCCTTTTTTACTACCACGCCCCTTGTAGGAGCTACTCTTACTCTCTCGGCCCCCTTTTATCTATAAGACAACGTGTCACTCCAACATTGCTTATTATTATTATTATTATTTTTCTACAAATATTGTTATTATTGGTATTTTTTATTATACTTGAATTAACATAATTTTAGAGTTTTGCCATTTTAGATTTCATTTCTAGCCTTCAGGACACGACTTCTGTAACCGCCTAAGGTCCATAGCTGGAAATTAATTTTATGTAACCCGTTTTTTTTATTATCATTCTAAATTTCTTAACTACTTCTCAGTATTATTACTGTGATTACCATTATTATGAATATTGTTTTTTTTTTATATATTATTTCAGCAACAGTGTGGATATTGCCGATTTATCATTTATTATCGTGTCATCTCATGTTTCTAGACTGTGTATATTATTGTCTCTACTCTGTATAATCCATGTGTATGGACTTGAGCTGAAATGAGAGCTATTATTATTTTTTCGTAAAAAATGAGTGCAACATTTTCTCTCGACTTGATTCCGTCCGTGTCCCGAGCACGAAATCAGGAAGAAGAAGAAGAAGGGACGGCGGCAGAAACGTTGGTTCCTCCTCCGATGAATGTCTTTTGTACGAGTCTTTGAGTTGGCAGTTAGACAGGGTCGTGGGAATTGCTTCTGCATTTCGTATTGCAATGTAATCTGCATCGAGGTTGTAACAATAATGATAAATGAAGTAAAACTTTCACTGAGAAAATGCCTAACTGGTTACCAAATCACCAGATGGCGTCCCTCGAAGAAGAAAAGCTCACTTCCCTTCCAAAGCGTGTTAGGGATAAGAAACGTTATCAATTAAGCTCTCGTCTCCCCGGCAGATCATTACCTACCGGACATTGTAAGTAGTCATGTTAGCATTCAGAATTCGTTATGTCGTGCTTGGCTGAGGCCGTAATTCTACTGTTATGTATTTCCTTTGCGTTCCCCGACTCATGTTATTGTCTTTCCTGTTAATTGTGAATTGTGTCACTTCTGATTAGGCTAATGTTCCCTTCAGGACCACGTGGTCTACTACCTCGTAGCTGGGTAGCTTTATAAAGTAAATGGGACATATTATTTTCACCGTATTATAAGTGTGGACATGAGATCGTTTATTTTCGTAGTAAAATTATGAAAAATCTTGCTGCCATATTCATTAGTCCTGTGAGTTTGGGATTGAAGTCTGTGCTGAACGCTGGCTATCCTGCAAATTCCTTCAGGTGAATCAGTAATCCCCATTGAGAGAGTATAATCCACAACTATTATTATTATTATTATTATTATTATTTTTATTTATTATTATTATTATTGATTATTATTATATTATTAATTTATTAACTTATGCTCACAACCTAATCGTCAATAGTAAACCCAATTAATTGACGGTAGGATGCCAGTTACGATCATTAAGTGTTCAGGGTCACTGAACGCATTTATATTCTCTTCTGTATATAAAACTTCTCTTCTCTCTTGGTTCTTTATGTTCACTAAATCATCGATATTGCAGCACATCTGAAGATATCACATCTAATGATAAGCGGCCTTTTACCCGGTATTTCATTACCTGTGCGTTTTTCTTTGCATCTGATAAGTTGAAGTATTGAAAGAATGCCCTTATCATTATTGCAATGGCATTTTATCGTGATTCGCAAGATGTTTTGAAGGCAAACGTTTTAAAGTTTGCCAGCCACCGTCATAAGTTCCAGTTAACCACACTATCTGTTCCGAAATTAGTTTTAAAACTTTCGTGGAGTCTGTCCATCGAAGCCGAACTTCTTACATAAATTGACGTGGGATTTGGGCAGAAGTTTCCAGGGATTGGCTTTTATGCTCCAAGTGAAGGTTCGTTTTAAACGTCACAGAACCACACTACAATGTATAAGGCCAGAGGTTTAACAAAACCGACGTTAATTTTAGACTATTCTCAAAG
This sequence comes from Macrobrachium nipponense, assembly GCF_015104395.2. Classification (NCBI taxonomy): domain Eukaryota; kingdom Metazoa; phylum Arthropoda; class Malacostraca; order Decapoda; family Palaemonidae; genus Macrobrachium; species Macrobrachium nipponense. The sequence continues at coordinate 13,616,796 of NC_087220.1, read as the reverse complement.
GTTCTTTTTTCACTCTACAGTCATATTACTTGAGAGGACTTTCAAACCAAAACAGTGATCTACAATGTAAAGAAGATTGTTTTCGGTCTTAAAATATTTCATTTCATTATACACATGAAGCCTTAAAACCGAATGGCAATACGAAATATGATATTTGAAAGCAGTAATTTAGAGCATAATCAGGATGGGTGTTTCTCAATGTCATAACATATGCAGCTGAAATATAGTTCAGCTAACTAAATGAAAGCTTTATATTTAGATTTCAACTGACTGCACATCAAGTTTCATGGCTATCCATTTTTATAAATTACAACTGTCAATTAAATTATTTATCTTTAATGGACGTTAAGTCAGGATTTAGTATAAAGAGGAAGTTATATTTAATGGGGTTATTATACCCAGTTATTTAGATACTAAATCATTTTAACGAGATTCAACCGAGAGAGAGAGAGAGCGAGAGAGAGAGCAGCTGATTTTCGTATTCTTATCTACGAACGCTATACTGATTATATACTCATCATTGAACGTACAATTATCCGAATTTCAAATTGCGTTCAGAAAGTTTCCTGTCATTATTATACACCAGAGATAACTGACATGTAAGACAACCATTCACTACAACAGAACAGTCTGCCGAGTATCATTTACGTTTTGATAGTAATGACCGATGTAGGTGGCCTTTTGAATATGTGCTGTCGGATTCTGTAGTTTACCGACACTCTAGGGGCATTACTCGACTCAAATATGGAGCCCTAGTTTCACTATACTGAGTGAAAAATAAATTCATGACGGCTGAATCTAGCATTGCTTATGTAGAGACAAAACTAATATCGTGAAGCTACATGACTGGCGCTTTCTCATGTTCACGGATCGGGTCATGGGCTTCAAGCACATTCAACTGCTTTCAGATTAACATCGACAATGCAAACACTGATATTTAGAAAGTGATTAAAAGCAGAATGGATCAACATATGTAACCCAAAAGACAGTGAAGAGGAAAACTATGTGACTAGATTATACTATAGAAATTAAATGAGCCAAATAAGAATACCTTTCGTGATATTGGAAGACATAGAATAACATCGATTTATAAACGTACTGGCCTGACCTTCGAATCTATTATAAAATTTGCCAAATATAAGTTATAAACTATAACTTATAGAAGTGATGTTATATTTTAATCAGGAAAAACAAATATGCCTTTACAAGAAAATGCTAATAAAAAGCATATCCGAAATGCACACAAATCAAATCGAGTCTTACCACAAAAGTTGCAGAGCTTCATAAGGGCATCAAGTGACGTCTAAACTTTCGAGTAAATCGAATTGAACTGAATAAAGAACTTAGGTCAAAGGTCAAGTGTTGGGACCAATGATGTCATTCAGCGCTGAAGCGGTTTCAAAGGCGTAACAGGAGGAAAACCTCGCACTCGCACTATGAATCAACAGCCAGGAGAGAGTGGATTATTAAGATGAAAGAAAGAGAACATGGAAGGAGATACAGTAAAAGGAAATCGAGTTCACAGTTTTGTAATTTGGAAATGGGTGTTAGCCGGAGAATACGATAATCTTGATTTAATTGGCTGGAATTAATTGCATCTTGTTCAAGTGTTTAAGTTTTGGTGGAAACTTGTTGTCCGAAAAAATGGGATTGTGGTTTATATAATTTTCTTCAAGACTGTGTAAGCGGGTGTCGGATTAGAGAAATGTTTATACAAACCATATGGAATTCAGTTTAAAGTTCATAAATGTATGAACTGGAGAAATTGTTAGCAAGGCTAGTCTATATTTTTTTCCCATACATAGATGAAGTAAATTCACCATCGTCTCTGTTACATTGAGATATAAAAAAGATGTAGTCGTTTCTTTCTTTTTCCATGATAAATTTTATATTATGATGTTGATTATTAATATAGTCGAGAAATATCTATCTTTGTCAAGGATCCTTGAATATCGTAAAAACGACATCAGCAAACACAGGTCCCAATAGAGAGCCCATGGCATCTCCATCGACTTGCGAAAAGAGTTGACCTTTAAAATCGTATATTGAGTCTTGCACAGCAAGCTCAAGAAGCGTCTTAAAACGTTGTCTATTAAAACCATGGAAAATTATACGATCGTCATCAAAAACCATGTCTAAAATAATGTCTTTTATATAATTCTAAATCTGAAGTTTAACATCCTGGCAGAGCCTCCAAGCACTTCTCTCTTCTCAAAGACTGGGTCTTGCAAAAAAAAAAATTATCTGGACAGATATGTTGTGTTCTAATCTGCGTCCATAGTTCGATATATATATTTCTGTGCCTTCTTAATAGATTTGATTCTGCTTGAGTGTCTGTATGATATCCTTATCCTTTCATTTTTCTGAGGAGTCCTTTTCAATCAGTAAGTTATGCAACTATGCAAGTCGTTCATTTCTTCTAAGACTCTCAACGATGTGATAGTATCTTCAAATGTGTTTAGTAAATAAAATGCAAATCATTTGAAAGCATAGCAAATGGAGACAAACCAAATGGGTAAAATAATAAAGAAACTCGCAAAAACATAGATGCGTCTCTGCTAATGGATGCCAGTTACTTTGCCCATTAATGAACATTTTGAAAGTTATGTTTTGCGTAAAACACGCTAGGTAACATTACTTTACAAAAGTTTCTAACGCTATATGAAACTTTCTTGGAGTGAATTCTCTTCAACTGAATCATATATAAGGTCAGACATACTTCCAGTCATTTCCCGCTTCCATTACGAAATTATGCTCATTATGGCAAATTCTCTCGAAGCGAACTCGCTGCTGAGTATTCATTAACGCACACACACACGCAAACATAGATAGATAGATACATAGATAGATAGAACCCCCTGACATATTTTCCCCAGCCTAGACCTTCAGAGATGAACTGATGGGTGGTGGGCAGGTAGCAATCCACGGGCATATGAAACGTGATCAGGGAGCTGCATCACTTATCCACGTGTGTTCATGTATGAATAAATATTTTTATCTTTAAAGGAAGTAGCCCAATAATCAGAAAAAAAGCAAGTGATGATCACATTCACTCACTGACTACTGAATCTAGAAAATATTCATTTTACGGGAAAGAAGACTAGTCTAGGCTCTATCTTGCCTCCTATTTTAGTATTCACTCTGCCGGTATGCATGATGAGACGCCTAAACCTTCAGCGACGCTTATTACTGGCACACTGAATAGACCAAGTGTCTTCTCATGCGGTTTCAGGATTAATCTTCGAGATCAAAAGATTCAGTGAAATATCTGATGTTTCGCCAAAATGTGAAATTCTCCCTCTTAATTGACGGACGAGATTCGAGGCTACATTGCAGGTAAGCAATTCCTTTGTCATAAGAGAAAGTTGCGGTCGTCGGAAATTGGGAAGCAGAATACAAAATGAGCAATTCATATCACGGGAAAATCTCTCTCTCTCTCTCTCGCTCTCTCTCTCTCTCTCGCTCTATCTCTCTCTTCCTCCTCTCTCTCAATTTTGGTTGTGTCCTTGTTCCATTGCTTGGAAAATAAGAGGAAAAAATTATGCAAGGATCTCGCCTTTAAAAGTGTCATGGACTAACTGGAGACACGATATATATTATGTATCTATATTATATTAATATATATATATTATCTATATATATATTAATATATATATATGTATCCATCTCTACATATATATATTATATATATATATATATATATATATATAATATATATATATCTATATCTATATCTAAATTATGTTTTTTTATATATATATTATATATACATATATATATGTATATATATATATCTATTATATATTATATATATGTATATATCTATATATATATATATATATATATATAGTATACTATATAATATATATATATATCTATATTATCTATATAATATAATTTATATATATATATATAATATATATATATATATATATATATATATATATATATATATGTAATATATATATATGTAATATCTCTATTATATGATATATATATCATATATATAAAATATATTATATATATAGATTATCTATATATATATTATATATATATATATATTATATATATCTTATATATATATTTATATATATATTAATAATATATATGTATATAATATATATATATAATTACCTATATAAAATATATATATTAAATATATAATTATCTATCTATATATATCTATTAATATATTTACATAATATATAATATATATCTATCTATCTATCAATATATATATATAGATATATATATTACAATAATATATTATATATATAGATAGATAGAGATTATATATATATAATATTATATCTATATATAATATATATATATATATATAATATTACAATATATATATCTATATATAGATATATATAAAATATAATAAGTATATATAAACAAGGAAACAGGTATAATGGACGCCTGAAACCGTCAGAGCATAATTATTTTCCTTGTTGCAGTTCCTGTTTTTTATCTGTGGAAATCGATTTCGATTGTTATCAAACTATTCAATCCTTACTTTATTCTTCGAGAAGTATTATAACTTAAGGTTTCACTCGAAATTATTATAGCAATAACAATACTGCACATCATGGTTCATCAACAAAAATAAATCGTTTACTTAGTTTTGGCCGGTTTATATGCGACTTCAGTTAAAATTATCCTTCTGGTTTTTATGACAGAAATCATTTCATGTCTACTTTGCTGGTTGTGATGGTAATTGCTTCATAGCAAAGAAAGGTGAAGGAAAGGAGAACGCATTTTCGAGAAGTTCGGCAGCAAGGAGGCTTTCGCGCCACTGTTGGAGGCGCATATGCTCGCGGCAGTTCTAGAATCAGCTGGAGTGTTGTGGATCTCGTCGGGACGTGAGAAATGCCGCGATTTCTGATGCAATAACTCGTCTAGATTCATCTAAGAAGTTCTAGAAATCCCTGGAGTCGGTGACGCTCGCCGTAGGCTCCGCCCCCAGAGTGCCGTATAAATACGACGAACGAACTTTGGAGAGCAGTGATCGTAGAAGGAAGAGATCGTAAAAGAGAGGGATCACCAGTTAGTAAGAGCCACAGATCAGATTATCAGTGAGAGATCAGCAGCAGCAGAGATCTTCCGTGAGATACGAGAAAAAAGGAACCGACGAAGTATCAATCAAAAGAAGAGTTGTTCGAGTGTTGGTTGGATATTGGTCTAGTCGTCTTCCGGTGTGTACGGCCGAGTTGTCTCTACGTTGAGCAGACTTCGAAGAAGAAAAGGGGAGAGTTCCTGTCTTACAAGTAGACTAGTTCCTGCAATTTGGAGTCAAGAGGACGTCCTCAATCGTCGATCTACTTTTATGAAGCCAGCGCGTCGAATTGCCAAATCGATTAGCAAGTATTTTAATTGCCTCGCTGTTCCCCCAGTTCATGTAAATAGGAGATACCATTCTGCATTTACCTTTGTTAGTAAGCTTGTAAATAAACCTTTGTTGTGTTAGTGTTTCTTTCTATATTCGTATCCTCAGTTTCAACTCTTGGTGTTGAAATATTTTTTTTTATTATTTCATATCGAACCTGAAACGAACCTCTCTCAGAGGCCGTAACATTGTGTCGACCTTTAACCAGGATATTTCGACACCGTAACATTGTCTCTGAGATCTCGGAGTCCGTATCATTTGTGGCGACCTTGCCTAGGCTATCAACACTAACAGTTTGAAACAGGGAGAATATAGAAAGAATCAGAATGAGTGAGATGGTGAAAGAGTTTGTTGAGTCGGGTAAGCTACTAGGTCTAGAGGGGAATGATCTCCGTGAGTATGTTGAGAAGAAAGAAAGAGAAAAGTATGAGAGAGATGAAAGAGCGGCTGAGAGAGAAGCAATGAAAATGCAATAAGAGAGAGAAGTAATGATAATGCAGCAAGAGAAAGAGAGATAAGCAATGAAGATGCAACAAGAGAGAGAAGTATTGAAAATGCAGCAAGAGAGAGAAATGTTGGTAATGCAGCAGGAAGAAAGAGAAAAAGTGCGTATGCATGAACAGGAAGAGAGAGAGAAAGAGCATATGCAAGAGTTGGAAATTGCTCGGTTAAGGGAAAGTACTCGTAACAGTCGGTCAGGCGAGAACGGAAACGAAGCTGATACGTTAGGCATGAGTGCAGTGTTGAAATTACTACCAAAGTTTGATGAGGAAGATGTTACGACATATTTCATGTGTTTTGAGAAGTTAATGGAATGAGTAGGTTCTCCTAAAGATATGTGGCCTTTATATTTGCAGTCAGTTTTGAGTGGTAGGGCACTTACTGTGTATAGTTGCATGTCTAAGGAGGAATGTAATAATTACGATATCGTGAAAGAAACTGTTCTTAGCACATATAGGTTAGTACCGGAGGCTTACCGTAAGAAATTTAGAAATTTGAGAAAGGATGAAAATATTACGTATGTAGAATACAGTAAGAAGTTAGATAGGCTGTTTTTTGATTGGTTAACTTCTGCTAAAGTTGAGGATTTTGATAGTTTGAAGAACTTAGTGTTGTTAGAAAACTTCAAAGATAACGTATCCCCTGAGATTAAACTTTATATAGAGGATAGGCGAGAAGTATCTTTTGCAGGAGCAACTAGGCTAGCTGACGAATATAGTCTACCTCATAATTTGAGTGTTAGTAAGAAACGAAATGATCCTTCATCTGGTGGAGTACAAAGCAGTAAAGGTTTCAGTCCTAGTAATAGCAATGCGAGTAAAAGTGACTATTCCTGTTATACATGCGGCAAACCTGGTCATACGTCTAAGGTTTGTAAGAGTAGAATGGCATCTAGTGGCTCAGAATTTACTTGTTTCCGATGTAATGGGAAAGGGCATTTAGCGAGGAATTGTGCAGTAGAAAAGAAGGACGGTAAGAAACCAGTGTCTCTAGTTAACCTTTCGTCAAGTAGGAATGATGTGATGAGAGAAACTAGGAAAGTTTTTGGTGAATTTCTGTCAGAAGGCGTAGTTTCCTCTCTTGGAGGAGTAAACTCGAGAGAAGTGGTCTTGCTTCGAGACACAGGATCTGCTGTTTCACTGATAAGGATAGAGTGTGTGCCGAACAGGGCAGAAATCAATATGGAAGAGAAAGTCAGGTTAGGTGGATTTCCTAACACTTGTGTTCTTTGTCCTTTATTGAAGTTGAAATTAGAAAGTCAGGTAGTGTTAGGAGAAGTAAAACTTGCAGTTGTGGACAGTTTACCCGTCAAAGGCATTGACATTATTGTCGGTAACGACTTAGCTTTATCCAAGAATGTGAATCCGATTGTGAGGAATATTCCAGTGCCTGAAATGGTAGTAACTAGGTCGGGTTTAGAGACAGACGTAGACTACGGTCATAATAAGTTCGTGGATTCGAACGTGAGTAAATTCTTGGATTCGAACGAGAATAAGTTCGTGGATTCGAACGAGTGTGAGTTCGTGGATTCGAACGAGTGTGAGTTCGTGGATTCATGGATATATATGTGATTCATATAAAACGAAATACTCTTATATTTATCTATCAATCTAGCTATCTATCTATATATCGATCTATCACTCAAGTCCCTCATTTCAAAACTGTTATGACATTTGCAGATATATAGTATTTTAGTTAATAATAGGTTCAGCTTAGTTTTATAGTATTTTCTGTATAATAAGAGACATGTTTAACTTAACTACATACCGTTCATGTTTTTCATTATGGGAATGAAAAGGAACTCTAAAGATATGAATGTTTGTGGCTGTGCATGTACACTGTCATGATTCCGTCAAAAAATGGATTTTCTAATGAAATCTCGGAATGATCTATATATATATATATATATATATATATATATACTATATATATATCTATATATATATATATATATATATATATATATACCAATAACATCCGATTTTCATTAGAAAATCCATTTTTTGACGGAATCATGACAGTGTACATGCACAGCCACAAACATTCATATCTTTAGAGTTCCTTTTCATTCCCATAATGAAAAACATGAACGGTATGTAGTTAAGTTAAACATGTCTCTTTTATTATACTCTTTTAATTTACTGGTCCTCACAGGAACTCGCTCCACAGAGATCGCAGATGCCCTTCATGCTTATTGTTAGTATTTTGCAAGAAACTTGATTGCGTTCTAATGTAGTTTTTAGAGGTAGGATTAGGGACAAGGGAGCGCATAGTAAGTAACAAGATGTGTTTCGCTTTGTGATACAGGTTTTGTGCCTGGGGATCATGTCTTGTACAGTTTAACGTAACTGATACATCCTCTCTTGCATGAGAAAGCTATCTTCTCTTCATTTAAACTTTCTCTCTGTAATTCTCGTTTCCTGCTCTGAGTAAACTGCAACAGCAGCTCCAGACCTAATCTAAATAGCTCTTTGATAGCCGATGCCGTGTCTGCTCCCAGTGAAGTCTTTGCAAGCGATAGGGAGTGTGCGGAAGACTTTAGTTTAAACAGATATTCAGATCGAAATCGAAATCAGTCAACCAAATGTGTGTAAACCCATTAACTTTATTGAAAACTTATTTTACTGCATAGTTTTCATGAGTAGTTCACACCTTCACACTAGTAGAAACAGCTGAAATTCACATGCGTGTACACATACATGCACACACACGCACACACACACACACACACACACACACACACACACACACATATATATTATATATATATATATATATATATATATATATATATATTATATATTCTAGAGTAGTTAGGTAGCATATTTCCTATAAAAAATATGGTGTTAAATTCCCACGACCACTTGCTACGCACAGTTTTCTAGTAAATGCTTTCATAGTATCTATATATATAGAATCCGTAATTCCTCAGGGACAGAGTACAGTAGGTCGACATATTTCGTCCTCAAGTGTTCTTTTTATTTCCGTAAACATGATTCAAAATGTTCCGATTTAATTTTTAGTACCTAAAATTATATATTTGCATTATAAAATGGAGTAAGGGCTATTAATTTATATAAATTAAATGATTAAAAGTATACATATGCAAAATCAATTAAAATTCTGCATTATTTTGTAAAGTCTTTGATGGTAAATAATAATAAAATACTTCATACATTATTAATACACTATTTGAATTCTCATTAAAAAACAAAATTACATATCAGTTACAAATCAACAGTTATAGGAACGTACCTCAAATTGTACTCTGATAAAAGGGATTCATTCATGCTGCAGCCCATGTGCTAGTTTGTCACCCAAAACCGCACTCCGGTTCCTGTATTTTTTTAACTAATGAACGTATTCTTTAGGAAATTGTGTGTGAATCACTTGCATCCGGAATTGTACTATGTTCGAATTCCAACCAGTGATAATCGTCCATTGGCACTCTTCTCAAAGTATCAGGATTTATCAGGATTTGCAAAACTATTGCCATATGCGGTTTCGTATGTGGGGTGTTATTGTGTTTTTTGGATAATCAAGTTAGAATGTCGTGTGAGGTTTTCTACAGTAAAGGATACTCCAGGCAAACTGGTGTCTATTTCACTTAAGAGTATTTTGGTTAGCTTAAATCATATCATTGTTTCTATGGTTATCCTTTAATATCCAATTCGCTCTACCTCGGACTCCAATGCCATCATCGACTCGGTAACGTGACCTCTATGTGATTATGGGACGCTAGGTTTGTTTCCCAGTACAGGACAACACAATCTCTTCAAAAAAGTTATTTTGAAGTTGGATCTTCAGGTTTTATAGTGACAAGCGTATCCAAAAAAGAGCAAAGAATTTAAGAAGTTAAAAGGGCATTGTGGCTATTACAGTGCATCTGGTAATGAAGTGATCAGCAGATTCTATATATATATATATATATATATATATATATATATATATATATATATATATATATATATATATATATATATGTGTGTGTGTGTGTGTGTGTGTGTGTGTGAGTGGGGGGGGGGGGGGGGGGGGGGGGGGGAGGGGGGGGTTGTCCACATGGTATATAATTCTTATGCCGTTATATACAATTAATTATAGCTTTCGACCATCAGCTGTGGTCTTGTCCACTAAAATGTATATCGTTTAAAGAACTGACATGTAGGAACACAGATAAACTTTTCTCATGATAGCATTTAAAAATATATAGATTAGGTAACAATCAAGCTAATTAACTATTATTATGTATGAGCAGGTGGTTGACCAGCCTTTTTACTTCACAGAATTCTTCTTGAGTTTCGTCGTGGAGTGTTTTTGTTGTCAACGGCTTGTACTATGCTGGTTGGGCGGTTTGTTGGAGAAAATTAATGACCTGTGTGGAGGAAACGAGAGAGGAAGCATTGAGCAACTCAATAAGATAACCTATGTGTCTGGTCCTGCCTCAGTACAGAAGCACATCTTCTCTCACCACACGGTAAATTTGTAAATGTAAATTAGTGGAAACACCAATTAAAGTAACGTTACTATCTATTACAGTCATAGATTATGCGATGTTCTACATGTAGTTTTATGTAAAGAAGTGTTAGTAATTTCACTCATGCTTCCCTCTTGTGTTACAACGATTCCTGCATTATAGAACCGTCCATGAGTGGCCCAGGTGTGTGTCTCAAGTAGATCGACAGTGACACCTAATTAACATTACCAGTGCCGTATGCAGTTAAGCATTCCCGGAACTCAGTATGAAGAGTGGGCTACAGTTTACTTCTTGTACTATTCCTTTGAAAGCATCCTGATCTCTTCACAATTTTAAATTTATGAATTTAACCAATTTGGTTAAGTGTATATAACTGCAGTAGTGTAGAACATTACATTGTGTTTTATACCTGTTATTGTAACTGAGAGTGCCACGGAACTCTATTGTAGCTCCTGTATATATCTTTTGATTCCATTTAGGGAAATATTTATATTTACTGGACATCCTGAGTTTATCTCATACCCCTAGTAGTTGTTGGTAATTTAATTTCGCTAAGGATCTCACTTTTCTGTTCAATGGTAGGTGGCGAACATAGTGATATTGCGCTCTGCACTTACGTCCAAATTAGAACCATTGAATTCACACACACACACACACACACACACACACACACACACATATATATATAATATATATATTATATATATATATATATATATATATATATATATATATATATATATATAGATATATATATATATATATATATATATATATATATATATATATATATATATATATATATATATATATATACATTCTTTGTATTAATTTTTGCAATAATTTTTTAGTCTTTTCAATATTTTTAAGTTTGTAATCATAGAGCAACTTTTGTTTTTAAATTTCAAATTCTTAGCTTTATTGTAATTTATTTTATGCTATATATTTTGCACAGCCCTCGAAAATGTAATGAAGACATTACGAAACGTCAGGAATAAATTGCCCTTCTAGCAAGTCTTTATTTCATTCCCCTCATTGATGTATATCGGTGTGGCCACCGCTGTTTGGATATATATATTATATATATATATATTATATATATATATATATATATATATATATATATATATATATATATATATATATATATATATATCTTCTTGATAAGATTTGCAGGATCAGTCGGTTTCATAGCTTTATACAAACAGAATCTGGTGTCTAGTGAATATGAGACCACAATTTTCCTTTCTATTTTCTCTGTGAACTGAAATGTCAGACAACTTAAATCGAAGTAGATATAATGAAATAAAATGTGAGACAACATAAACAGACGAAGATTTAATGAAATAAAATGTGGGAAATCTTAAATAGACGTAGAAATAATGCAATAAAAAGCGACACAACTTTAACGGACGTAGAAATAATGAAATAAAACGTGAGACAACTTAAACAGACGTAGTAGTAATGAAACAAACAAAATGTGATACAACTTAAATATGCATAGAAATAATGAAATAAAAAGTGACACAACTTAAATAGATGTAGAAATAATGAAATAAAAAATTACACAACTTAAATAGATGTAGAAATAATGAAATAAGAAGTGACTCAACTTAAATAGATGCAGAAATAATGAAATAAAAAGTGAGACAACTTAAATAGATGTAGGATTAATGAAATAAAAAGTGACACAACTTAAATAGATGTAGAAATAATGAAATAAAAAGTGACACAACTTAAATAGATGTAGAAATATTGAGATGAAAAGTGAGACAACTTAAACAGACGTAGAAATCATGAAATAAAAAGTGAGGCAACTTAAATTGACGTAGAAATAATGAAATAGAAAGTGAGAAAACTTAAACAGGCGTAGAAATAATGAAATAACATGTCATACAACTTAAATATGCGTAAAAATAATGAAATTAAAAGTGAGACAAATTAAATTGACGTAGAAATAATGAAATAAAATGAAAGACAACTTAAACAGAAGTAGAAATAATGCAATGCACAGTAAATTTCATGCTACAAATTTGAGAAGGAAAGCGGTCAATAGAGGAAAAGAGGTTTCTGGCGACTGATGATCAATTATAATGCCATAGGTAAGGATGGGAAAAATCTCTCTCTCTCTCTCTCTCTCTCTCTCTCTCTCTCTCTCTCTCTCTCTCTCTCTCTCGCAAAATACAATTGAGTGACTATCTCTGTCTATATATATATCTCTCTCATTTACACATAAAAATATAATCTACAAGTGTCTGGTATTAGTAACGCTGACAAACAAGCATCGTTTCCTGAACAGATATCAAACTTACTAACATATCAATGATGGCGATATATTGTTCTCTCTCTCTCTCTCTCTCTCTCTCTCTCTCTCTCTCTCTCTCTCTCTCTCTCAAAGGAAGCATCGTTTACTGTACATATGTTAAACTCGGCCACCTGATTTTATTTTCAAGAAAACATTTTAAAAACTCAGTACATCTGCATTGCAATCTTGAGCAAGAACATCTACAAAACCACAGCACCGACAACAACTGTTTTGTCTAAATTGTTCCTTCGTAACGGTACAGCGGCCAATTTGCAATACGATAGTCACTCTCAGTTCGCAACCAGCTGTATTTTCCGAGAGAGAGAGAGAGAGAGAGAGAGAGAGAGAGAGAGAGAGAGAGAGAGAGAGGCGTAACAGCATTTGAAGTTAGATCAAGCGTACGAAATCGCTCAATGACAGACCTTCTATTATACCACACTCGTACAATCAGTATGTATCTAATGAGATATAAGTAAATAAAAAGAAACGAGAAATAAAATAAACACAAGGTAAATCCCCAGAAGACAATATTCTATTGTTGCACACATCACAACATTACAAAGAGAACGCCTGACTTGAGGTTATTTCAAGAAAGCTAATATATTGGAGACATATGATAAATTTCCGTTTTTTCTCGAATATAAAAGAAACAAACGGAAATTTCCACGGTATGTAGAAAATCCAAAACTTCGAAGGCATAAAAACACATGTACTCGCATTATCCTCACGGATCACGCCTATTTTACTACGACATCCTGCAGAGTGGTGAAGGAGACCTCGGGGGATTCAATGAATTATGAAATTTAAGATATACAGGCAGACACTAGGGGTCCACTTCCGCCCATTTGGTCGCTGAAAACCACGGTAGGAGGGAGCTGGCATGGCTGGACATCAAGACAAAAAGATCCAGAAAGCAAAGAGACGAACGACAAGGAGGATCTGAAGCTGCCACGAAGGAGGAATAGTTGGAGAAGTTGACAAGAAGGACAGGAATACGTAATTAATATAAAGAATAGCTGAGGGGAGCCACACAAGTACAGAAGCTCCAAACGCGAACATCGGCCTAACCATCACCTGCAGGCCAAAAAACAAACCAATCATAGGCAATCTGACACACAGCATACGTTTAAGGCTTCTCAAGAAATGGCTACTATCCAGACTGAAAAAAAGATGCAAAATCTAATGAGGCTGAACGCTCCTGCTCATTTCCTCAAGCACCATTCTTTCTCCAAAGTCTGGAGTCCCAGACTTCACTCTCTGCCATAGCATTGGTCATCCCCCACCAACGTGCTGCTTCAGATCTACTGGAATCTCTTCCTTGAAGGGTGGGAAGAATGCAGCAAAAATGAGTAGGAGAAATATAATAAGAATCCACCTCAAGTCTAAGGACAGGTTTTCCTTGGAGTTTTAGAATCCTTGAGGCTCCGAGTACTGCCTGCCACCGTGAAGTTCGACCTAAGAAGGATTAATGAAATGAGAGTCACATGCTGACACAAAGACTCAAGATACAAAGATGCAAGCTCCGAGATCCTTAGAAGCCATCTTTGAAGACTTCAAAGCTCTCATGCGTCTGATTTGAAATCCAAGGTAAACGGAAGCTCAGAGAAAAGAATAACAACTGAGGACAACGATGCGACAGCCCTAAGAGCTTTCCAGAAGAGGAAGAGCTAATAGATACAAAGTTAGTAGCAGCTAAAGGAAAGCCACAGAAGTATGGAAGCTCTAGACATATTTGGAGAGAAATGCACTGAAAAATTGAGGCCCCCGAAGATAATCTCATCAACAAGATAGCATGAGGAACGTAAACATCGGCCTAACCATCACCAGCAGACCAAAACTCAAACCAGTTATTAGGCAATAACAGGGGAGGATGAAGATTCAGAAGCACTAACAGATTTCCAAACAGGAGACCTGAGGACCAGATGTGAGCAGATGGAATCCTGGATTGCGGAAGAAGTCTTCAGTGACTTAGTATATCAGATGAATATGAAAAGGAACAAAGGAAAATAAAAGCTATAGCAAATATGTTGATGAACTAGAAACCAAATACGTCATACTGTGAGAAGCAAATGAAATGACAGCAACCCTTTTGGTGTACCCTGTGCCAGGTAAGTATCATTCCAATTACAACTAAAAGCAATCTATTTGGTGTACCCTGTGCCAAGTAAGTATGCTTCTAATTACAACTAAAAACACTCTATTTGGCGTACCCTGTGCCAGGTAAGTATGCTTCTAATTTCAAGCAGAGGAAATCTATTTGGAATACCCTGTGCCAGGTAAGTATGATTCTAATTATAACTAGAAGTAACCTATTAGGAATACCCCGTGCCAGGTAAGTATGCTTCTAATTACAACTAGAAGTACTCTATTTGGCGTACCCTGTGCCAGGTAAGTATGCTTCTAATTTCAACTAGAGGAAATCTATTTGGAATACCCTGTGCCAGGTAAGTATGATTCTACTTATAACTAGAAGTAACCTATTTGGAATACCCCTGGCACGGGATATTCCAAATAGGTTACTTCTAGTTATAAGTAGAATCATACTTACCTGACACAGGGTATTCCAAATAGATTTCCTCTAGTTGAAATTAGAAGCATACTTACCTGGCACAGGGTACGCCAAATAGAGTACTTCTAGCTGAGTATGCTTCTTATTACAACTTGATGCAATCTATTTCGAAGATACTTGCCCGGTAAAAAGGAAGCTTCCTAATTACAACTAGAAGCAACCTATTTGGAGTACCCTGTGACAGGTAAGAAGCTTCTAATTACAACAGAAGCAACCATTGGACTGTGACAGGTTAAGTAAGCTTCTAATTAGCAATAAGCAAGCAACCTATTTGGAGTACCCTGACAGGTAAGTAAGCTTCTAATTACAACTAGAAGCAACCTATGTTATACCCTGCCAGGAAGTATCTAATTACAACTAGAGACCATATATTTGGCATACCCTTACCAAGTAAGTATGCTTCTAATTACAACTAGAAGCAAACTATTTGGTGTACCCTGTGCCAGGTAAGTATGTTTCTAATTACAATTAGAAGCAATCTATTTGGCTTCCCGTGTGCCAGGCAAGTAAGCTTTTAATTACAACTGGAAGCAATCTATTTGGTGTACCTTGTTCCAGGGAAGTATGCTTCTAATTAAAACTAGAGCATACCCTTTTCAAGTATGTATCTTCTAATTACAAAACTGGAAGCGATCTAAATAGTCTACCCCTGTGCCAGGTAAGTATGCTTCTAATTTAAACTACAAGGAATGTATTTGACGTACCCTGTGCCAGGTAATTATTATTCTAATTGCAACTAGAAGTAATCTATTTGGAATATGCCGTGCAAGGTAACTATGCTTCTAATTACAACTAGAAGCAATCTATTTTGAATACCCTGTACCAGGTAAGTATGCTTCTAATTACAACTAAATGCAATCAATTTGGTGTATCCTGTGCCAGGTAAGTATGCTCCTAATTACAACTAGAGACCATATATTTGGCATACCTTGTGCCAAGTAAGTATGCTTCTAATTACAATTAGAAGCAATCTATTTGGTGTACCATGTGGCAGGTAAGTATGCTTCTAATTAAAACTAAGAGACAATCTTTTTTGGTGTACCCTGTGCTAGGTAAGTATACTTCTAATTACAACTAGATCCATCTGTTGTTGTACCTGTACAGAATGTGCTTTAATTAAAACTAGAAGCAATCTGTGTGGTGTACCTTGTGCCAGTAAGTATGCGTTTCTAATTACAATTAGAAGTAATCTATATGGTGTACCCTATGCCAGGCAGTTATTATTCAAATAATGAACTAGAGCAATCTTTTTGGTGTACCCTGTGCCCAAGTAAGTATGCCGTTTTGATTAGAACTAGAGACAATATATTTAAAATACCGTTTGCCAGGTAAGTATGCTTCTAATTACAAACTAAAATCAATTTATTGACGTACCATGTGCCAGGTAAGTATCCTTCTAATTACAACTAAAGGCAATCTATTAGAAATACCCTGTGCAGTTTCATTACTAAACCGAATGTTTTAACTGTCCCAAAAGTGAAGTTTTATGCATGCTTTCCACTTACCCATGACCTTAAATTTCACAAAAAGTTCACTGAAATAATTCAGGAACATTTTCTATCATAGACGCAAATTACTCCTAAGAACCCTTTCACATCGGTTCACTCTTTACCTCGAGGGAACGATTATCGTCTAATGTGTCTTGTGATGTTATTCATAAATGTACTTCCCCTGAACGTCAAATGGGAACTATTTGGGATCCACCAGCAGACTCCTTAAGGTAAGTATCGATTCTCATCATGGCGCAAGCTTCGTACTGGCAGCAGAATTGCAAACCCAGAACACTCCAATATTAGAAACCACTCCACTCCATGTAAACACATATTGATAATAAAGACTTTTTGCATTTTAGGCCCACCACCACCAACAGTCAAGACCTTGTTATTAGGAATCACTTTTTATTAAAGAACTTTTTCCGTCGTTAGACATTCATACGTCCTCCTCCCCTTTGTATTTGTCTTGTCTTATTTTGTTTATTTATTTTTTTGTTTTCGTTTAGTTAAACTCTGTCACTCCTCTAGGTCAGTCCTTAGAATTCTATACTTTTAATTTTAATATGTGTATATTTCGTACACTTTGAAAGAATAATTTCTAGCTTTTATATTTCTGAATTTTTCATATTAAGATTTGTTTTTAAAATTTTGTTAAGAATTATTTTTTTTCATTTTAACAGCCCTCATGATGTAATTAATTTGACAATTACGAACGTCAGAATAAAAGACAGCCCTGCACATCTGTGTCCTCTTCCCTTTATTGATGATTATGTATATATATATATAATATATATATATATATATATATATATATATAATATATATATATGTATATAATATATATATATATATATATATATATATATATATATATACATATATATCCTATATATATTATATATATATATATATATATATCTATATCCTATATATATATATATTATATATTCCGGAGTAGTTAGGCGCAGTCATATTTTCTTTAGGACATATGGTGCTAAATTCCCTCGACTATTTCCTACGCACAGTTATATGGTAAATGCTTTCATAGCATCTATATAGTTTCCGTAATTCCTCAGGGACAGAGTACATATTTCATCTTGAATAAAAATTCCTTAAGTGTTCCTCTTTTTATTTCCTTATGCATGTTCACAATCTTCCGATTGATCTTCAGTACCTAAAATTATGTATCTATATTATGAAATGGAGTAAAGGCTATTAATCTATATAAAGTAAATGTTTAAAAGTATACAAATCCAAAATCTAATAAAATTCTGCTTTATTCTTTGAAGTCTTAGATGGTAAATAATAATAAAATAATTCATACATTATTAATACAGTATAATTCATTTTAAAAACAAAAGTACATATCAATTACAAATCGACAGTTATACTATCGTACTTCAAATTGTACTCTAATAGAAGGGCTTCATTCCTGCTGCAGCCCATATGCTAGTTTGTCACCCAAAACCGCACTCCGGTTCTTGTATTTTCTAACTAGTGAACGCATTCTTTGGGATATTATTTGTGAATTACTTGCATCCGGAATTATACTATGTTCGAATTCCAACCGGGGATAATCATCAATTGGCACTCTTCTCAAAGTATCAGGATTTATACCGATGCTTTGCAAAACTGTTGCCTTATCTGGGAACGTATGTGGGGTTTTATTGTGTTTTGTGTCGTTTTCTGTGGTAAAAGGATACATGAGGCAAACTGGGGTCTATTTCACTTATGTTATTTTGGCAAGGGTAAATTATATCATTGTTTCTATTGTTATTCTTTAATATCCAATTCTCTCTACCTCAGAGTTAATATATTTTCATATATTAACCGAAGGGGAATTCTCAAGTTAATAATAATTTCGTCCTCTTGTGGGTTTTATGATTATGTGACCTGGGTTTGTTTCACGGTACCGGACATCACAATTTCAGGTTTTATAGTGACAAGCGTATCGAAAAAAGAGCAAAAATTTCAAAAAGTTAAGAGGGCGTTGTGGCTATTACAGTTGCATATGTATCTAGTAATAAAGTGACCAGTAGATTCTACATATATGCTGGTTGGGTGGTTTGTTGGAGAAATGGCCTGTGTAGAGGAAATAAGAGAGGGAGCATCATCATCATTGGCACATTTATTCCTAAAGTTTTAAATATTCCCTGTTCTACATATCTCTTCACAAATAGCCGCATTATCTGCAATTGTATTATTTCATGGAAATGTCTCGTTTAGGGAAATTAACTCCCCTTCTTCTACTCGTCTCAAAGTTTTGTCGTTACATGTAAAAACAACCTTTGTACTTTAAAAGTTTATTGTGTGGTTATTCTCCCATGTATGTTGCGCAATTGCACCGTGTGTACTTCCCCTCTGCAGGCAAGGTCACGTGTTCTTCCCTCCTCTCACCAATGCAACGCCCGCCTTTCTCCCCACGTAGCATTCATTGCAGTCATTGCAAGGTATTACAAACTCAGGCATCCTAGGATGCCTAGCACTGACTGTCCTTAATCTCACTGCCAGTGCCACTTCAGCGAACTGGGCAGTGGCCATGCTCCATCTCATTCACACATTGAACAACTCAAAAATCACATCTTTGACCACATTCTCCTGGATCTGGATCAATTACGACGCTAAATTCCATTAAAGTTTCTGCATACCGCAGATTGGTTCTGTTACTCCACACAGCTCGTCCACGGACTAACGCAAAGTTGAAATGGAAGTTTGTGTCACCATCATCAAATTCTCATACTTTGTTTCTTACCTTGTTTCCTGTTCTCCAAACCCCTAATTTTGTCAATGATTGGATATTTTTTTTTTGCTGTGGTGACCGGTAAATTTTTTGTAAATGTATTAGTGGAAACTCAAATTAAAGTAACGTTACTCTCTATCACATGTAGTTTTATGTAAAGAAGTGTAAGCAATTTCACTCACCCTTCCTTCTTGTGTTACAACGATCACTGCATTATAGATCCGACCATGAGTGGTTGATGAATTTAACCAATTTGGTTAAGTGTAAATAACTGCACTAGTGTTGCACATTGCATTGTATTTGTTACTTGATACTGTACTGAGTGCCACGGAGCTCTATTGTAGCTCCTGTATATACCTTCTGATTCCCTTTAGTGAAATATATATATATATATATATATTTTACTGGACGTCGTAAATTTACCTCATACCGTAGCAGTTCTTCGTAATTTAATTTCACTAAGGATCTCACTTTTCTGTGCAATGGTAAGTGGCGAACATAGTGATATTGCGCTCTGCACTTAGGTCCCATTTAGACCCACTGAATTCACACA
>NC_087220.1:13591772-13594272 GCF_015104395.2 Macrobrachium nipponense | reverse complement strand
TATATATATATATATATATATATATATCACGTACGCAATAATTATGTGCAATAATACAATTACTACAAGGACCTCATTCAAACTGGATGGTATCTAGCGGAGTTATTTATAAAATAAAATGTACAAAGCTTTCAAGGACAACCAATCCTCATTATCATGTACCGAAGAGAGCGGTGTAAGCGTCAAATCTTTAAGCGGCCATACACGTTCGCGACTGGCATGGGGTTTGTCCTGCCGGGTATTAGCGCGCGCTCCAGTCCGCTTGGGTATTGGCCCATACATGCAGAGGACTTGCTATACGCATATTTTGAGAGGGCAGAGTTAATATCGAGAGGTCGTGTTGTTCCTTTCAGTCCTGTTGTGTTCTGATATAGTGAGTGTTTTTAAAACATGGCACCAAGTAAAAGGAAGATAAGTGCAATAATGATAATAGCACTCCTGCATGACGAATACGAACATGAAATATGCAAGAAAAAACGTAAAGTATCGGTGAAACCATGGCTAATAACGAGAGGCTTTACCATATGACTTAAATGAAAGAATTAGAGGAAAATAACCCCGGAAGATTATAGAAATTATTTAAGAATGACAGATGATGACTGGGGGTGTTTTTTCTTAATTTTGATTGCTGCTTCACGTACAGTAATCGGGTAACGGAATCCATTCATATATAGTTTAGGAGGACCTCTGAATCTACAAGATGCTTTTCAGCTTTTTCATTTTATTTAACCTACCCAAAGGTTTACCTGCATTTCAGAATGTTTTCTCTCACTCTCTCTCTCAAGGTGATATGGAATGTATCATTCCTAAACGTACTTTACTTCTTATAACAGGAATCTATGTTGGCTCTGGAGATGAATGAATTTGAATATTGATAAAAAATAGATACAAAAATAGATAAAGATGCAAACATGGTATCTTTTGGCTAGTATAAATTAGTTCTACAATTAATTTGTAAAATATTTTAAAGGATAAACGTGGCGATAAAAACATTAACATTCTTAAACGACTGTGAATTTCACCAGTAAAACATTTGAGAGGAAATATGTCCATAGTGATCCATTTCCCACCTTTTATCGATATTCAAATTCATTCATCTCCAGTCACCATAGATTCCTGTTATACGAAGTAAAGTACGTTTAAGAACAATACAATCCATATCACCTTGAGACTGAAAGGAACACGGCCACTGCATATTAACTCTACCCTTTAAAAATATGCGTAGAGCAAGTCCTCTGAGTGCATGGGCAATACCCAAGCGGACTGGAGTGCGCGCTAATCCCGGCAGGACCAAACCCCATGCCAGTCGCCTACGGGTATGGCCGCCTTATACAAAGAGCTAACAAACAATATATCCAGACCATAAGACACTACAATCAGACGTCGGCAGTTGCCAAACACTGTTGGAATAAAGGCCACAGAATAGACAGAGAGTACATGAATTTTATTTACACAGGATTACAAACAAATAGGCAAGACTGATTGTAGAGAATGTCTTTATAACATGCGGTAACAATGTAATAGAAGGCAACACTGAGAATTGATTAGGAGACAGCATATCAAGGAAAATAATATACTCCAGAACCGAGAAGAAACAAACATTCACAAGACTCCATAGGGAATGTAACAGCTGGAACAACGTGCTGTGGGGAAAGAACGGTCAAGGTTATGATTGCGGGGCCAAAACAAGAAAAGCAGGGTAATTAAAAGATCAAGACCCACCACACCCATATAATGACAGGTAGCCTACCGTTTTCGATTCGAATTTCATTTTTGGATACTTGATAAAGTCAGGACTGGTTGTCCTTGAAAGCTTGTAACTTTCTTGAATAAACAACTCTGCTAAACTCCATTCAGTCTGAAGGAGGTCCTTTCAGTAGGTTATATATATATAATATATATATATATATATATATATATATATATATATATATATATATATATATATATATATATATGTATGTATATATAATATATATAACCAAACCTCAAAGATCAAAGAAAAGAAGAACACCTAACTTTTTGAAAGTTAGTCATTTCTGTTACTAGCGCTAGACGAAACTTATTATCTATAAAAAAAATACAAGTTTCATTCCCAGACTTAACATGATAAGAAGGAAATAAATTAAAGAAGTTAAAGGTAGGACTGCCTTTACTTCTACCAAATAAGTAAATGAAAAATTGAATCTCTCCTCATATTAAGTATCCCCATAAAATGTCAATCTGTAAAAACCGAAGTCATAGCTATCTGTCAAAACTTCCTTAACCACGTGACCAGATATAAGAACGTCTGAGAAAAAACAAACAAATGTCGCTCCTTTTAGAGAATCATAAAAACAACTATTTACATGTGGAAACATAAAAGTTATATATAGTGTGAAACCAAAAGCAAACCAAAAGGAGAACTCGTCTCCCAGTCACTTCACGGAATTATGGGCTTCAGACAGTGAGTAAGGAAAATGTTTAATGAAACATGTTTTCATGGAAAAATGCTAAATGA
>NC_087220.1:13576772-13586772 GCF_015104395.2 Macrobrachium nipponense | reverse complement strand
CTACTTGACTTTCGCTGACGCTGGGTCTTCTCATGTCTTCCAAGGGCCGCGCACGCGCGCGCCCGCGATGCGCGCGCGATCCGCCCCCGCCACCCCGCGATCGCCCCCCCGATGCGCTCTGCGTCGCGATGTTCTCGGTGGATTGGGACACGCTGTCTGGACCCTGTTGGCTTGCGTATTCCTTCTCCTGCTGGAGGGGAGTATATGGTCCGAATTCTTGTTGGACGTTCAAGGTCGGCTTCTGAATAGGCGATGCTCACCGCTTCCGTTATTAAAAGGCGACCGTAGTTGTCTTCTCTGTGCACGACCTGCTGTCGTGACAAAATTCAATAAATGGAAGAAGGAAGTCTGCGTATTTTTCACCAGAAATTGACGAACGAGAATCGGAAAAAACTTCGTCGGTATGAAGATACCTGCAAGAAACTTATTGATGCCACTAAAGCAATTGCTTTTAACGAAAATTATACTATATATATATATATATATATATATATATATATATATATATATATATATATATATATATATATATATGCAATACAAAAAACACTGTATCGTGCTGCTAAGTAAATCAATAAAGGGATCCACAGTAATATCCTTGTTTATCTAGATATAATATACTTGGAAATGGATATACAAAGCTTAAAGCTTTCGTTCCATCCTCCTGTGGACTTGCTTAGTGATCAAAGGTCCCACAGGAGTATGGACGAAAGCTTTAAGCTTTGTATATATTTCCATAAATATATTATATCTAGATAAACAAGGATATTACTGTGGATCCCTTTATTGATATATATATATATATATATATTATAGATATATATATATATATATATATATATATATATATATATATATATAATATATTTCATCTTTTAAGTGCTGCCAAGATCTCGTAGCCTCGAAAATATGAAATACCGTGAAAAGTTTTAATCGTAAGAGTTCTTGTGAGGCATTATCGCGTCCTTATCAATTTCTAGTTATTTTCACATCAAAGACTCCAGGAATGTCCTCCAGAAAGGTAAAATACACAACGGCTACATTCCAATTCCCGTGCTCTTGCGGGAGCAGTGAAACTACAATCGACTTATGTCATTGAACAACACTCCCCCCACGAATGAAGTAAAAAGATATCAACGGTTGATTTGATGTTTTGTCCCTCTGATGCCTCAGCACGAATTCTACACTGTTGCCCCAGAAGATTTCAAATTGTTGTTGCATTCAGTGGCAAAGAACATGGTGATATTTACAAACATACGAACAGTATGAGAACGCAGTAAGATCACTACATATTTGCACTATATTTGGTTACACTTTACATAGGAAGATTCTGTTGTATTGCTGTAATTGAAATTTATGGCAGAACAACTTTTTCTTGTACCCATGATCATATTTTGATTATAAATTTTTTAACGTATCTTATAATATCATGTATTAGTGAATGATGTGAACTTGAAATATGGAGAATGTTACATGAGAATTCATTTACAGACCAAAAATATGAAAGAAATATTTGAAAACCAGAAAGTGTGAATATTTCTCGTTTACTGTTAAGCCCAATAGTTGAATTTAAGTCTAATAGCTTTCTGGCCAATATATTTCGGTAACTATGCTTTTCACATAGAAAATATTACAAGCAAGTGTGGCAGTTATTTTTATTAGGTTATATATTTAATAATGACAATAGTCTCTTCGTTAATATGGTTAACTACTAATATATTCGGGCCAATACTGATATACAAGTCATAATAGAAATTGAATTTTGGATTAAACGCAATTACGCTATGCAATCGTGATTTCCAGTTAAAAATATCAGGGGAAGACTGGTGAAAGTTAAGATAGAATTATAACATCAACTTATTTACTTGAGGAAAAAAAAAAGTTGAATCCAACGACGCCACTGAAAAAAGGGAAATCTTTACCTAAACTGGTTCCATCTGTTTTCCCTCATACCACCCCAGTAAATAAATGTTGAACTTATGCCACATGAGCCGGGCTACTCGGAAGAATGAGGCTGTTTACGGGAAGGATGCCACAGAGAAATACAAATCCTTTGATGTGGGTCTTGATGCTTTGTATGAATTATTCAACGAAGAAGCGTCCTCTCGGATCATAGGAGTGCAATCAGGGAAAGGTTCGAAGGGTTCCAGGAATCAAGAGGAAAGTTGCTGAAAACACCAGAATATAACTAGATCAACTGTATCTTTATGTGATTTCTTGTGCCCATTGTCAGTTACGAATCTATAAATGCTGCATACAAGTATAAAACTGCAAGCTTGATTATTTGTTCAACTATGTGGCAGTGTGTGGAATTCTCTTAGATTTTTATGGAACCGGCATAAGCAACAAATAACCAAATCTTGTTGCTAAAGTAAAGTCCGAACAAACGTAGGAAAGTGTTATTCCATGCTTGAAATTGAAATTTATCTCTAATAACCCGAGTAAAATTGGCTCCCTGTTCAGCTTTAAAGATCGTCTGCAGACTTTTATAAGGTCTAATGTTGTGTATAAATTAACGTGCCCAGGATTGTCCTGGTATTTACGTTGGATCTACCAAGAGGCTTTTGCAAATACGATATTGCAGCCACATGGGGTATAGTTTTAGAACTGGTCCAGAGAATTAAGTAGAGAACCAGAGCATTCAAATATCAAAATTATGCCATCAAATGTAAGATTGAAGTTAAGAAACAGCACTTCTCCATTTTAGGTTATAATCAATAAGGACTGTGAGTATTTAACAAAACTTGAGTCATATTTATTAAAGACTTCTTCCTTCATTGAATAGCGGTAGTTCATCGTCTCCGCTATACTGGCATAGTTTTCTTTCTGACCTGAATCCCATTTTCGGTCATCCTCTCTCCTTCCTAGCGAATGGTTAGTGTTGCAGTGGTTGTTTTAATGTTCTATTTTCATTTTTAACTTTCAAGTCTGCTAATTTTCAAATTAAATTTTTTTTATTTTAAACTTTAGATTGTAATTTTTATTTGTATTTTGTTTTTATTAATTTCTAATGTACTTTTATTTCAACAGACTGATGAAGCACAAAGTTCCTGTGCGAATCGTTTCTTAACGAATAAATCCTTTATCTCATCATGTGTCTTCTTCGGCTTCCTGAAGTTATACACACACACACACACACACACACACACCACACACACACACACACACACACACACACATATATATATATATATATATATATAATATATATATATATATATATATATATATATATATATATAGATATATGTGTGTGGTCACTTTTTTACCAGATACAATTGTAACTATAATAGTCTCAATGCCTTTTTAACTTCTTGAATCCTTTGCTCTTTTTTGTATACACTTTCCACTACAAAGCCTGAAGATCCAAGTTCAAAGTAATTTTTGAAGAAATTGTGATATCTGTACAAGGAAACGAATCCAGGTCCCACAATCACAAAGAGGTCACGTTGCCGACCTGACCACGAGAAGATAAAATGTCTACTCCCTCTCATACATACATATACCTGCCGTTTTCAGATATACTTCTTTGAGCTGGAATAGACCCATCCTCTCTATCGTAGCCCAGTGGTCAATCATTTTTATTGCTTTATAGGCTGACTATACATGTAGAATCTATTGGTCACCTTTTTACCATATACATATGCAACTGTAATTCTTAAAAAAAAAATTCTTTGAACGTTGATCTTCAGTCTTTGTAGTGACAAGCGTATTAAAAAAAAAAATACAAGAAGTTGATTTGAGGGCATTGTCCATTTGTGACCAGTAAATTCAACATGAATATTTCAGCCATAAAAGCAATAAAAATTATTGGCCACTTGGCTACGATGGTGAAGATGGGTCTATTCCAACTCAAAGAAGTATATCTGAAAACGACAGATGTATGTACGTATGTATGAGAGGGAGTATTACATTCACTATATGTACGCCTGTGTCCGCATGTGTTTATCTCTAGGCAAAAGGTCTAACGTTGTTTTATCACTGTCTGAGGCAAACATAATTAAGCATTGGCTTTGAATGTCAATCACATTGAAAAAAAAAGGATTCCAATTAAGTCTGCAGTATTTGCGACCAGGATCTAGCGAGCAATTGATACATATCAATATCTAATTGAGTCTTAATATTAGTTCTGTTCTTTACCTCTTCTTACTTGCTCCTGATGAGGCGCCATATTCTTTCGAAGTTTGAATTTCAAGTCAACGTGCCCTGCTTGTTCCATATGAATAGGGTGGCTAATCTTCCTAAATAATAATAATAATAATAATAACATAATAATAATAATAATAATAATAATAATAATAATAATATAATAATAATATATAATAAATAATCTGTCAATACAAAAAGCAAAGTAACGAGAACTGAAGGGATAAAGCTACCAGATGGGAGCAACATCAAACACATAGATGAGACAGGATACAATACCTGGGAATAATGGAAGGAGGGGATATAAAACACCAAGAGATGAAGGACACGATCAGGAAAGAATATATGCAGAGATCAAGGCGATACTCAAGTCAAAACTCAACGCCGGAAATATGATAAAAGCCATAAACACATGGGCAGTGCCAGTAATCAGATACAGCGCAGGAATAGTGGAATGGACGAAGGCAGAACTCCGCAGCATAGATCAGAAAAACCAGGAAACATATGACAATACACAAAGCACTACACCCAAGAGCAAAATACGGACAGACTATACATAACACGAAAGGAAGGAGGGAGAGGACTACTAAGTATAGAGGACTGCGTCAACATTGAGGAACAGAGCACTGGGGCAATATCTGAAAACCAGTGAAGACGAGTGGCTAAGAGTGCATGGGAAGGAAGGACTAATAAAAGTAGACGAAGACCCCAGAAATATACAGAGACAGGGAGAAAGACAGACAGAACAGAGGACTGGCACAACAAACCAATGCACGGACAATCATGAGACAGACTAAAGAACTAGCCAGCGATGACAATTGGCAATGGCTACAGAGGGGAGAGCTAAAGAAGGAAACTGAAGGAATGATAACAGCGGCACAAGATCAGGCCCTAAGAACCAGATATGTTCAAAGAACGATAGACGGAAAATACATCTCTATATGTAGGAAGTGCAATATGAAAAATGAAACCATAAACCACATAGCAAGTGAATGTTCGGCACTTGCACAGAACCAGTACAAAAAGAGGCATGATTCAGTAGCAAAAGCCCTACACTGGGAGCCTGTGCAAGAAACATCAGCTACCTTGCAGTAATATGTGGTACGAGCACCAACCTGAGGGAGTGATAGAAAACGATCAGGCAAAGATCCTCTGGGACTATGGTATCAGAACGGATAGGGTGATACGTGTAACAAATAGACCAGACGTGACGTTGATTGACAAAGTCAAGAAGAAAGTATCACTCATTGATGTCGCAATACCATGGGACACCAGAGTTGAAGAGAAAGAGAGGGAAAAAATGGATAAGTATCAAGATCTGAAAATAGAAATAAGAAGGATATGGGATATGCCAGTGGAAATCGTACCCATAATCATAGGAGCACTAGGCATGATCCCAAGATCATCTGAAAAGGAATCTAGAAAAAAACTAGAGGCTGAAGTAGCTCCAGGACTCATGCAGAAGAGTGTGATCCTAGAAACAAAGGCACACATTAGTAAGAAGAGTGATGGACTCTCTAAGGAGGCAGGATGCAACCCGGAACCCACACTATAAATACCACAGTCGAATTGGAGGACTGTGATAGAGTTAAAAAAAAAAAAAAAAATAATAATAATAATAATAATAATAATAACAATAATATCTTATTAAAAAGAATGGCAGAATTAACGGAATTTATCTTATAAAGAATATCCTCTATTTTTCTGATAATTCGTCTTTCATAATCTGTTAAGTAATTGGCCCATGTTCATGGTGTTATTGTGGCATTTTGAATGTCAAGGTCTGGTATTATCAATTAATCGGCAATATCAGCACAGTTGCTGAAATAGCATAAAAATGGTATTCATATTAATGGTAATAACAGTAATAATATTGAGGATAGTAAAGAAAAAAAATATAACAAAATAGCAATTAGTGAACAGACTGCATATAACTAAATTCCAGCAAGGGACCCTAGGTGGTTGCAGTAGTCAGGTCCAGAAGACTAAATAGAGATATTGAATGTAGCAAAACTCTCTACAGATAATATTTGCAATAATAATGAAAAAAATTAAATCACCAGTAATAACAATAATCGTAGCAATATTTAATAATAATGACAGATTCTGCAGATGACACTTAGCAAAAAACAGAGATTAAGTCATTTAGGGAACAGACGCCACATTTTCCCATCTTTCCCACAATTTTATATATTCTTGCCTCACTGCTTAGGATGCCTTGTATGAGCAAATTAATGCTGTTTCTCACTTGGGTTATCTAACTGGACATTGTTCGCCTTACAATGATTTTAAATTGTCCAGGTGGTTTTCTATCAACATCTGCGTGGCAGAGTGGTAGCGAAGAGTATTTGTGAGGGGTCGCAAAATGTCATTATGAACAACAGTGATACGTCTTATGGTGTATCGTATATACATCGTCCACAGGGAACACCCACAGGTACTGTAGCAATGCGAGCGAAAGAGCAGCAGCTTCACGTCTTGGTGACGGAAGGCAACCCTCCTTGCAATCATGTTGCACATGGTTTACGACTCCTCTGTTCTATGTCTGAGGTATCTGTTAGGTCATCAGTGATAATGTGACCCAAATACGGAAATTCGTGCACAAATCCAGCCGATGATTTCCGGGGAAAATTTGTGGTTCTGCAATATGCATGCTTAAGCGACCTAGGGAACAGCGACTTGCGCTGGGTCTTGGTTTCGTTGTATAGGATATCAGATTCTTCTGCTTATTAGCGGCAAGTGTCGATGTTTCGCTAGAGACCTTACACTGGTGGAGAAATTAGAAACATTTAGTCGTGTAACAGAGGTTTTTATTGTTGTTTCGTTGATAGTGCTTCCGATTGGGAGTGAGATCAGTTTGACATTCCGGGCATCAGTTTACACACTAAACAGTTATGGAGAGAGACTTCACCTTCGCCAAAGCTCGTTTAGTGATCCGAAGAAGTATGACAATACGTTTTCCCATTTGACATAGAATTCCCTTGGAGAACGAGCAATATAAAAGGCCAATTAAATATAGAGGTTTGCCTCATTTTGCAGCTTCAGTAAGCGCTTAAGGAATTTTACTGTCAAATGCTTTTCTTTCATCTACAAAACAAAGAAAAACAGGATTGCAATCCTTTAGCTTGTTTTTGATTAATGGTATCAAATGAACTAGGAGTAGGGGGTCTGGAAGGAACTGGTAAATTATGCATTCATTGAATACAACAGCTGGCAAAATTTTAATTATCGGGTGGCAGAATTTGTCAGATTCTACGGAAAGAACATCACAGCCGGGCGATTTACTATAAGGTATGGCATCGCTGATGTTACCTGGCGTAATGCGATCTGCGAAATGAAATTGAGTTTGACAGGAGGGAGGTTATCTGCATCTATTCGGTAGTCTTGGTCGTTAATGCAATTCAGGATATTGATGAGGTGATTAACCCACATAGCTTTTTAGTTTTGTGATTTAGGGACTGAATGTCCTTGCTCGCAGAAGGCAATCGCCACTTTATAATAATATAATCCAGTACAAAAAAGAGGCATGATTCAGTGGTAAAAGAAAAGCCCTCCACTGGAGCCTGCGCAAGAAACATCAGCTACCTTGCAGTAATAAGTGGTACGAGCACAACCTGAAGGAGTGATAGAAAACGATCAGGTAAAGATCCTCTGGGACTATGGTATCAGAACAAGTAGGGTGATACGTGCAAATAGACCAAACGTGACGTTGATTGACAAAATCAAGAAGAAAGTATCACTCATTGATGTCGCAATACCACGGGACACCAGAGTTGAAGAGAAAGAAAGGGAAAAAAAGTGATATAAGTATCAAGACCTGAAAATACAAATGAGAAGGATATGGGATATGCCAGTAGAAATTGTACCTATAATCATAGGAACACTAGGCACGATCCCAAGATCCTGAAAAGGAATCCGGAAAAAACTAGAGGCTGAAGTAGCTCCAGGACTCATGCAAAAGAGTGTAATTCTATAAACGGCGCACATAGTAAGAAAAGTGATAGACTCCTAAGGAGGCAGGATGCAACCCGGAACCCCACACAAACTATAAATACCACCTAGTCGAATTGGAGGACTGTGATACTATATATATATATATATATATATATATATATATATATATATATATATATATATATATATATATATATATATATATATATATATATATATATATATAAAATATACATATATATATGTGTGTATATATATATATATGTATATATATATATATATATATATATATATATATATATATATATGTGTGTGTGTATATATATATATATATAATCTTCTTCTTATTCCCAGCTTGTTCCCATTTTATATGGGGTCGCCGTTTCGATGAGCCGTTTCCATCTATTTCTATCTTGTGCTTCTGCCTCATCAATTCCCTTCTCATTTAAGTCTCCTCTCACACAGTCCTTCCATCTCTTTCTTGGTCTCCCTCTCTTCTTCCTTGCACCTCCACCCCAATAGTATGGTCCCTCCCAGCGTGGGTCCTCATCTCTCCTAACAGGTGTCCATACCATCTCAGCCTCCCCTCCTGCACTTTCTTTGATACTTCCACCACCTTAGTTGACCCCCTTATGTAGTCATTTCTGATCCTATCCACTCTTGTCACCCCAGACATCCACCTAAGCATTCTCATTTCTGCCACATCCATCTTCTTCTGCTCTGCCTTTCTCATGCTTGCTGTTTCCGTACCATACAGCATTGCTGTTCTTACACAGTCTTGTGTGAAATTTTCCTTTTAACCTAATAGCGGCACTCTTTTGTCACAAAGAACTCCCGAGGCCGCTCTCCAGTTGTTCCAGCCTGCCTTGATCGATGTTTTACTTCTTCTTCCATACTTCCTCCAGCGTTAACAAAAGATCCCAAATAATACTTAAACTTATCAACTCTCCTTATTTGCTCTCACCAAGCTGAATACTTTCTCTATCATCCCCCTCAGTGGTGGTACACATATTCTGTCTTGGATCTACTTATTCTCATTCCTCTGTCCTCCAGTACTTGTCTCCATCTTTCCAATTTCACTTCCAGATCTTCCCTGCTCTCTGCACACAGAACAATATCATCCGCATACAATATTCCATGGTACTGTCTCCCTTACTTCCTCTATTATAACATCCATTACTATGTTAAAGATAAATGGCTCAGAGCCGACTCCTGGTGAATCCTACTCTCACCTCAAAACCTTCTGTCTCCCCAACACTGCTCCTCACTCTGGTAAATACACTCCGGTACATCTCTTGTATCAATCTCACATACTTCTCTGGCACCAATCTTCTCCCTCAGGCTCCTCCATACCTCTTGTCTCGGGACTCGGCTCGGTTCATAAGCCTTTTCAAGGTCAATGAATACCATATGTAGGTCCCATTTGTCTTTCCCCGAATTTCTCCATTATTCCTGCCTCAGACAAAATATACCATCTGTTGTTCCCCTTCCCTTCATAAATCCCATCTGCTTCTTTACCTATTTGTACTTTCTTCTCTCAGTCTAGCATCTATCATCCTTTCCTCCAGTATCTTCAAAGTGTGGGAGGACATCAATTTAATGCCCCACTATAATTATACCACACTCTTGGACATCGCCTTTCCCCTTTAAAAATGGGAGGATCAAATATACTCCCACGCCACTCATTTGGTATCCTTTCCTGTTCAAGGATCTTTATCATAAGATCGTACAGTATATCCACTCCTTCATCTCCTAATGCTTTCCATGCCTCCACCGGGATCATGCCTGGTCCGGTTGCCTTCCCATCATTCTTCATCTTCTTCAGTGCATTTAGTACCTCTTGCCTAGAAAACCTCATTACCATGCCAATGTTCACTTGCCCATCCTCTCTTATTAGTCT
>NC_087220.1:13554272-13571772 GCF_015104395.2 Macrobrachium nipponense | reverse complement strand
GTTTTGCTTACCATACACAAGCAAGAGATACATCATTGCAAAGATTGCTCCTTCACCTAGAATAACACGTATTTAAGAGATAAATATCACCTTTGGGATAAAACGAATAGTTTCGAGGTCTCTTCAAATAAAATGGGGTTAAGATTTAGTCTCTTAACTTCGACGGTCTAGGTTTTTTAACCAATGAAATGTTGATGGGATTAAGTTAATGGCGTTTAATGTTTAGCGCTGTAGTTTATATTCTTTTTAGGGAAAGTTCTTCTCCGTATCAACTCCTAATACAAAGTGAGTTCACATTTTAGGCCTTATGACGTTGCAATAATTGGATTTTATGGTCACCCATAGAATAACATTTTGCACAGGAAGGTCCTTAATGAAAAGGTCTATATACTTAATGTTGTGAACATGATGTAAAACCAAACCTCCCATAAGATGAAATTACACGAACTTAACTTTTGTTTAGGAGAATGACGTAAATACATAGGATATATGGTCAGTCGTTTAAATTAGAAAGAACATAGGTTCAGGACATTTTAAATAATAAGAAATCAAGTTATGCTATGTTGACAGGCTACAAGTTTAAATCTCCCTAAGGAAAAAGTAAGTCATTCTAAAGAATCTTGAGAAAAAAAAGATATAGATTCTGGGTCTGAGTAGAAAGAATTTTAGTTTCTAAGCACCTTTATGAGAAAGGATAAAAAAAAATCAAGATTCCGTCTTAGTAAGAAATGATGTAAATCTAGCGTATTTTAAAGAGAGATAATTCAAGTCCAGAGTTCAGAGGTGGGTGAGAGTGCACCATTCAACCTTAGCACAGTTTAATACTAGTTGGAAGGAGATGGACCATTTTTAGCGTTTACAACAAAAGCAGTAAGTCATTCAACAGAGGCAACGGCAAGATATAATTAGGGCTACAACACGTTCCTTGTAATTAATTGGAGGAGAATACAGCCAATCAGTCGGGTTTCCGTCGAATTCCCCCACAGAGAGAATAGCTCCATGTGAATCAATCGACAACAATTTCTGATGAAATCATTATATTGTAGAAAAAGAAAAACGAAGTTTATCTTAGTTTTACCAGAACACTGAGCTGATTAACAGTTCTCCTAGGGATGGCCCGAAGGATTAGATTTATTTTTTTATGTAGCTAGGGACCAATTGGTTACTTAGCAACGGAACATAATTATAGCTTATTATGGGATCCGAACCACATTATGCTGAGAAATGAATTTCTAATTACCAAAAAATAAATTACTTTGACTTTTTTCTGGTGGCCGCGGGAAGCGAACTCGGGCTAAAATATTGATAGTCGAGTACACAACCGACTCGTCCAGTGAGGAACTAATAAACTGTAGAAAAAAGACAAAATTCTAATGAATAACATGAAGTTTCAAGAACCTTGACATGATTGTGTGAAAAGAGCAATTAATAAGGTGACTAAATGAGAAGAAAAGCATTATTTTCCATTCAATATATCCACAGAAAGTGAAAATATTCTAGAAAAAGCGTAAAATTATAACAATCTTTTATAACTCAAGGTGGATATCTGAGGTTTTCTGTCACAATAATATTTTCATTTTTAACGTTTAAAAAAAAAAGATGTAAAAATAACACGATTGGAACCCATTAAATGTATTTTTTGTTAATAACCTAAATACATAATCTTATTTCTCTCTCTCTCTCTCTCTCTCTCTCTCTCTCTCTCTCTCTCTTCTCTCTTTTCACACACACATACACACAAGCACACAAAAAAGTACACTTGTCAGAACAATATCGGCCATTGCAGTGAGCATAAACAAAATTAAACACCCATTCTTCCCAACAATACAAAGAAAAAAAAATTTTTCTCCCCATTTTATGAGCGGAAAGATACTTGGAATAAAGATATAATTGTAGGTGCAATTATGTACTGGATTTCAAATTAACTGGATATTTGTGATTCTTATTATTTACATAATTTTCATATACCTTTTAGAATTAACAAATATTATGAACCCAATATAATTATTGTGATCAAAAGATAAATTATACTTTATAAGTGAACGAGAACAAAACTTTATTCACAAAGAAATCTACTGACACTAAATAATTTAATTTATTTATACCCTGGATCGACCGATCTTTGTCGACTATATATATATATATATATATATATATATATATATATATATATATATATATATATATATATATACATATATATTTAGAAGTTGTACGTTATCTCCGACTCAAAGTAACATACATTCCTAATCTTATTCATAGTATTAATCTTGAATTTAATTCCTAATTCAGTACAGGCGAAAATTGCCCCTCTAATTCACAATCCACTTCCATTAAGGGATTAGCTCTTAATCATCTCTTATCAGTTTGACTACATGTGAATTTGCGGCCACAACTTACCTTGGGATCGAGAGAAAAAGTGTGGTCACCCAGACGCCATATTGGGTACTACACCATGTGCAGACTGCATGGGAACATAGTGGAAGAACAGGTAACGTCTCCTAGCAAGATTCTGGCAAATTCTCCGAGTTAATAAAAAGGCAAGTACAGCTGTTAGACTGTGTACAGTGTCACATCACGTAAATTTCCTCCCCCATCGGCGCCCTCAGGAACCCAGACTCCACTCTTCTACCAGAATGCGCCAATGCCAAATTCCAGTAGTAAGTCAATCTCAATCTCCTATTTAATTTCCTTTCATTCTCCGGAGCAATTCCGCCTGTACCCGCTTTTACTATTTTTATTGTATTGTGATATAATCAAATTGCGTTCGCCATTGAACTATGTTCTAGTGGTAATGTGTTTTATCTGTGCTGCTTTCTAATTGCATTGTCACTGGCAGTCAGCCAGAAATCACCCCAGTTGTGGAGTAATGTTGAGTTAATAACCAGTAACATAAGTTCTTTTATCGAGATTGATCACTAACATAACTGCTTGCCTTTGTAATTAATCCGTAACATAACTGCTCCCTATTTAAGTGATTATTAATGTAATATATCTTCATATAACCGAGCCCTTTGTACCTTGCATATGCTTTCTTCGATTGATATTCGCGTGCATGCTGCACCCCCACTCATATCGAAATCAGTCTCGTTACAGGCTGCAATTAAGTGGCTGTGGATTCTGGATTCTCGCCTTTTGTTGTTGCAGGATTCTTCTCCTTCTTTGCGTTTCCTGTGTACCATGTGCCCTGCCAGACCAGCCACCTATTCATCTACTTTAATAAGATGGTTGTGAGTGTAAATATAAGTGATTAAGCTAACCCTTAGAGTTTTCATGATTGATACCTAGTCTGAAATAGGCCTTTATTCTCACTTTACTTTTGGGATTGTGCCCGTTTTTTTCAGGTCAGATGCAAATACAAGTCAGTTATCTACAACAGCTGTGAACTCCCCCAGTACTTTCCTAATAGTTGGCAACCTATTGCGAGAATCTTGTTGCCGATTTGTGGAAAAATTCTTTGCAAAAGACTATTGGTGATTAGCAGTTGTTAGATACTAGTCAAGAAAAGATATGAATCTGTAAAACCGAGCATAAAGTTCCCTATAAGAGCACACAGAGAAAATCAGTTCCCATGACAGGTAAGGTGTTATTCCGTATTTTTAGGTATTTTATGTAAGTGGTGAATAAATGTTCTGTCTACTAATGAGTTAGAGACAGGAAAACCTTAGGTGACCGGCTCTCAACCATTTTAATCTTATATACTCCTTGATGACTTTTAGTATTTGTCACATATCGCTTACCCACAATGCAGCCTCAGGAAGAGTGAAAAAAATTGCATGGTTTTTTTTACTTAGTTTATTAAGTTTAAATTTGCAATTAATGAGAGTATGTCACTATGAGCTAGTGTTGATAGGAACTAATACTTCACAGGGAAACACTATGTGATTGGCTGCTAGCATGCGGTGAACTAGTGCTGCTTGCAGCTAGTTGCAACGTGTAACGAGTCACTGATAAGTAAGTCCCTGTGTGAATAGTGTATAAGAATAATAAAACAGAAACTAAATCAAATAAATTTTTTTCAATAACTGTGACTGTGAGGTAGTGGTGCTATATACAGCTTACCCATGGGGAAATTACTGTGTGAGTGACTAGCGTGACTGGCATGAAAAAAAATATATATAACAAGATAGAATTAAGAGGGCACTGTGTCCACTGGCTGCGAACTAATGCTGATTGTTAAGGCTTGCAACTGATTATTTCTAACTACAGTTTTTTACCCTGAAATTATAAAAGGTCAAATACAATTAAATATGGTCAATTTCAAATTAAAAAAGATAATTTTCACATTGAAAAAGATACAAATCAAATTAATAAAGATCCACTTCAAATTAAAAAAGGTGAAAATCAAATTAAAAAGATGGACTTCATATTAGAATAAATCAGTTTCAAATTAAAATAAATGTACCTCAATACAACAAAGTTGTCAGATTGTTTTACAAGTGCAAAAAGCATAGACTAATTTTAATTTTGTAATAATGATGGAATTTTATGTGTGTAGACAACTGTTCCTAGCCAATAGCAAACGCTGCCATACATTACTCGTCACAATCATACTTTGGAGTTCTCGTTCCCTACTGTAGAAGTATGCATATATAAATCAAGCGCAGGAAAATCACACACACACACACACACACACACACACACACACACACACACAACCACACACATATATATATATATATATATATATATATATATATATATATATATATATATATATATATATATATATATACCTAGTATAGGCAAGAAGCTGGGTACGAGAAGAGTTAGTAATTATTTCATCAAGTTGAATTCCAAATATACCTAGAGGAGTTTCCTTGATTTTTATAATGACTTCATGCTTCATATCTTCTGATAAGTCGCATATTCATCGATGCACATTATATTTCACAATGGCAAGTTGTTCAACTTCTATGCCTCATTCTCCCCGAGGCAACCAACAATATCTTTGCAGCATGGCAAGACGAAAGTTTCAACTATTGTATGAAGCTTTTCATTTTGTGGAACTCTCAAGATAACCATAAATGAAGCACGGAGGCTAGCTTCATTTTGTTTATGCACCTGACCACTATGATCAAGTTTGACATGCATAAGAACAAGTGACTTTCTCTCAAAATAGGACTGGTCTTTATCCAAAAATTCAGGAAGACTAGGTTTCATGGATCCTTCTGAAATAATTCCTTGCCTTGCTTGTTCACAGCTGTGAAGCCAAACTTGATATAAGACTCACTGTACATTTTTTTCTAGTCAGAGGAAGTCATCAATATCTGAAATTTGGACACACAAAATGCAGTTTACAAGATGGATATAACAGTCATACACAACACCAAAAATCATACTAAACACGACAGGCACAGGGTGATACTGCATACCACACAGCACTCACCACTCCATACAATCATACTACACACCGTATGGTAATACTGCAAACCACACACTGACTCACAACACAACATAATCATACCATACACCATAGCTTTATACTTCATACCACATAGTAGCATATTGGCAATAAATGTACCCATCAATTCATTGGTACACTTTCCCAGTAAAGTTGCCCAAGAATTCATCAGAACATAAGATATGCATCAAGAAATTCATCAGTGAATTATAGCACTTGTTTCCATGAATTTATCGGTGTATGACGACGAAAAAAAAATCTGGTCATAAATCTGTCAGTAAATAAAATCTATTATTAAATGAACTCATGAAACATCAATAGTGTACGTAATTACAACAATAATTGCTTGTAAATTTATGGGTTACAGTCCAGGTCCTATAACAGGTTTACATCCAACCCCAATACATTTGAGCTGTTTACGGTAATGGATTTACTAACAAACAGCTTGATGTACAGACATACATACATCGATAATCAGAGTCTCTGCCACAACCGCCGTTGGCAGACATAATTGAAAACCGCAAACTTGGCCATGAAACCGTTACCAGTTATTATGGCTGCAGTGTAGGCACATAACTCCGTAGCCCAAGCCAAATTAATGACAACTTAAACGAGAAAAAAATCAGACTACAAATACAGTGGAAACCATATTATGGCAAGAAGATTTTATAGCAAGAAAGAAGTTTTCTGACCCTAAATGTATAAAAAGTATCCTTGCCAATCTTTCGACTGTCTTAATCTTAACCTCATGGCTGCAAATTGTTAAGTATCCCAGGAACATCGTAAAAAAGAATCGATAACTTTACTTTATTCTGGTTCTTTGAGTGCTGAAGGACATACGAGCATACATTTATTGTTTTTCGATATACGTTGAATTTTACCCTACATATATGTCTACGGACTTGTAACTTCTAAAAATAATATCACTGAATCACTTCCTCAACTCTTAAATTAATTGAAGGAACCAGTTCATTCATTTTATCTAGAAATTCTCCTATATTTGAAATTATGGGTCAAATGCAAAAAAAATCTTCACATACCGATACCATACAATACCATTCGATAAAATGCTGGGGAGGATCTGGTTACAAAACAATACTTGTAAAACTACTAAGCACCTGATAGAGTGAATTTCCCATTGCTATACCAAATTGTTGTAGGAAATATTTCTCCTTAAATGTAAATTTATTCCTTAATGCAAAGCTTAATAAAGTCAATTGAAAGTATGCGCACGTCACATTTAGGATATTTAATAAAACATCCAATGTATCCGTTACAAGTAATGAAATAATATCGAAATTGACAATTTTTTACTCAAACGTAACATTAATACTTTATCTTCAAAATCATGATTCTTAATATATACAGTGATATTGTATCAACAATCGGCACAAGTACCTGAACCAGCCAATTCGACAATTTATGAGAAACAGAACCTAAGGAACTTATGGTAGACCTAATGGGATGATTTGGCTAAAGGGTCTTAACGAAGTTATAAATATATTCTGAACTCGAAAGAAAACTGCCATAGTTCGCTCTTCATTTCCCCTCAAAGTGCTCTTCAGAATTTAAATAAAGCTATTGCTCAGTGATGTTAAATCACTATTACGTAGCTCTTCGTAAGTAATTGGATCATTTAACAAATATGAAATTTTCGTTCATAATTACTAGGACCTTTAATGTATTTGCTTTCGTGATATGCAGATTTACATCTTTTGAAAATCGTTATAAGCCGCTAAGAATCACCGTTGAAGTCATAAGACACTAGATTTTTTAGGCTTCTTCCACCTGTGGTCAATCTCTGGACTCTGCGTTTGTGTGTAACATAGATGAGAGATATTTCATCATAGAGTGTCGAGTCTCTTTCCATCCTCCTCCCCTCGCCCCCAGAAATATTAACGTCAGCCATCTTCTTATTAAATGGACTGAGAACACCCCTTAATGATCATAATTTTCTTCTCTCACGACTTTGAATGGAGTGTAATGAGGTATTAATAGCTAATAAAGACCACTGGGCAAATATTATGACTCGATCCCTTTTTAAGCGCTCCAATACGAGAGAGAGAGAGAGAGAGAGAGAGAGAGAGAGAGAGAGAGAGAGAGAGAGAGAGAGAGAGAGAGAGAGGCTTTCTGAATCAGATGAGGTATGAATATGGATAAAATATACATAGCTGACCAACCTGGCGCTGCTTAGGAAAACTCTGAATAATGAATGGTAACTGATAAACTCTCTCGCTCTCTCCTCCCAAACACCCTCTACTCTCTCTCTCTCTCTCTCTCTCTCTCTCTCTCTCTCTCTCTCTCTCTCTTCCCTGTTAAAATAGTTGCTTCAGTTACATTTCCCAGCATTTTTTATATCTTATTTTTCACGACTATGGATTACAGACTAATAAACACCATTTTTGACATTTAATTTTTACCCCTACTAGCCCCTCTTCCTATCGGGGATGAAGCTGGACTTAAATAGAATTAGATGTGTCACTATTCATTTCAGCAAACCCAAAAAACTAAGGATTAGACCCAAATATCTGTCGTTTTAGGTTTTTCTTACATGTCACCATATTCCCAACCTTTTCCACCCCTTCCATATCAGGGCTGTTACAAGTCATCCTCCTCCCACCCACTTCTCAACCCCCCTTCCTATCGGGCCTAAACTTGGACTTCAAGGGCATAAGGAATGTCACTATTCATCTCAGCAACCTCAAAATCTTTGGGTTAGACACTGATATCTGTAATTTTCTGTTATTTTTGTCACCCCTTCCCACCCCTTTTCATCCTCCTTTTAGTGCTGAACTTGGAATTTTAGGGCATTGGGAGTGTCATTATTAATCCAAGCGACCTCAAAACTATGGATTAGACACAAATATCTATTGTTTTCAGTTATTTTTATTTTCACCACATTCCCCCCCACTCCCACACCACCCCTTTGCTGCTGTAGTGATTCTTAACAGCACAGGTATCTTTCCCCATTGCTAAGTTATAGGTATGTATACCAAATTTCGTTGAAATTGCTCAATATGTGTAAAATGTATGCGGCACAAACACATATGCTCACACATACATACATCCATTTTATATATATATATATATATATATATAATATATATATATATATATATATATATATATATATATAATGTATATATATCTATCTCTCTGCTCTCTCTCTCTCATCTCTCTCTCTCTCTCTCTCTCTCTCTCTCTCTCTATATATATATATATATATATATATATATATATATATATATGATATGTATATGTATATATATATTATATATATATATATATATATATATATATATATATATCTATCTCTCTCTCTCTCTTCTCTCTCTCTCTCTCTCTCTCTCTCTCTCTCTCATATATATATATATATATATATATATATATATATATATATATAGTATATATATATATATATATATATATATATATATATATATATATATATATATATATAGAGAGAGAGAGAGGAGAGAGAGAGGAGAGCGAGAGAGAGAGAGAGATGAGAGAGAGAGATATATATATATATATATATATATATATATATATATTATATATATATAATATATATAGAGAGAGAGAGAGAGATATATATATATTTATATATATATATATATATATATATATATATATATATATATATATATATATATATATATATATATATAGATATATATATATATATATATATATATATATATATATATATATATATATATATATATATATACTATATATGCACTGAACCAGCAAGTATCATTATGATAATCATGAGATACATCAATTCCGTGAAAATTTGATATTTGCCTTATATATAATCCTTGCATAACCTCTTTTTTTAGATCATATTTAAATCACATGCTTTTTGTGCTTGCAAGATTCTATTTTAACGAATGTTATCAAAATATTATATCTTTCGAAACTTTAACAATAAATCTGCATGGATAATGGCAATAATAGGTTAAGGTTTTACTTTTCAAAGCAATGAACATAAGGTGGTAATTACCATGTTTTTGTTTTTAATCACTATTTTGCGTGGATGTTTAAACTTTTGCAAAAGAAAGAAAAATAAAAAAAAAATAAAAAGATTAATAAATCCATAGTATTGGCCCATTTGGTACAAAGTCTCTGAATTTCTTTCATTACACTGATAATAGATAGAAGTAATAGATAAATCAGATACAAGATATTCCCTTATTGGTGGTCGCATGGGCTGCCCCTACTCTCATGAGATCGCACCAGTATCTTAACCCCAACATGACATTAGTCATCGTTTCCCATTTTCTGCAGGAATAGAGTCATGTGCTTGTGTTTGTTATCTTTCCTGAAATTTGAATTCTTAAAAAAATAAAGGAGTAATACTTTGGGTTTCATGATTTTTCCATTTACTTAGAAGAAATATTTTTTCACAGATTGTTCTTTTAGCTGAGGTTTGGGTTCATATTTTTCTTTTTCTTAAGTTCCAACTATGGAAGAATAAAAACATATGTAATAAAAGAACTATATGGAGGAGTTTGCAAAAACAAGATAGTCGCACGAAGTCAAATTTTTTATTTAACTATTATCCGTTTTAATAATCAGTTACAAAATGCATTTCCTTTGATATTTTTGTGAAACACAAACACGGAATTAATTGCCTTGCCTGCTCTTTAACACAACTAAGCAGATGTCGAAACATTACCGCTCTACTGCACGTTCAAAGAAATTCTGTGTAATTTCATTTGTTTGACCACGACCCATGAAATTACATCCTTTTATAATTTACTCATATGTCAATTTAAGACATTATTATCCCATAATGTGAAACCTTAATAAATTATTATATGAAAGGTCACATTTAGCAGTGACTGAGGAAGAAATTTTGGCGTCATATGTGTTAGGTCTATCCCACTATTGTGTCTGTACACACACGCACACACGCACACACACACACACACACACACACACACACACACACACACACACATATATATATATATATATATATATATATATATATATATATATATATGATATATATATATATATATATATATATATATATTTAGCTAACCAACCAATAGTAAACTCTCTCTATCTTTCTCTCTATCTCTCTCTTCCAAATCCCCTTTCTCTCTCTCTCTCTCTCCAATGTTAGCGTTTTTTATATTTTATATTTCACCACCTCTCACCCCACTTCCTATTGAGGCTGAACTCAGACTTGAAGGGCACTGCGGGTGTCTCCGTTCATCCCAGTGATCTCAAACCTATGGATTAGACACTAATATACATAATTTTTTATGCTGTACTTTTTACCCCTTTTAAGCCCCTGTCTTTATTGGGTTGAACTTGGACGTAAAGGGCATCAGAAGTGTCACTATTCATCTCAGAGGGCTCAAAAATTATGGATTATACACTAATATCTGTTGTTTTCGGTTACTTTTACACGTCACCACCTTCCCACCCCTTTTCACCCTCCCTTCTACATTGGGGCTAAACTTGGACTTGAAGGGCATTGGAAATTTCACCATACATCTCAGCGACCCCAAAAACTATGGGTTAGAGTTAGACACTAATACCTGTCGTTTTTTGTTATTTTTATGTCATGCAATCCTTCCCTTTTTCACACACCTCCCTCACTAATGGGGCTGAACTTGGAGTTGACAGGCATCAGAAGTGTCATTATTAATCTCAGCGACCTCAAAAACTGGAGGATTCAGGATATGATAATTTTACTCCATTGCGAAAATTACCACTTATGGCCATCTATATGGGCCTTAAGAAGTCTTGTTTAATCTGTGACATATTATTCTAGATCATATCTAGGACAAGTATATAAATAGGCAACGTTAGATGCCATAATAAATGCAATTATCAGTGAGTCTTTTGGAATCAGCTGATATCTAATGGCAGACAATGATTTCTAATGATTTGTTGTACTTGTGTATAGAATTTTGTATTATTGAGTTAAAAAAGGGAGCATTAGCATAGAAAGGCATCCCAGGTACAGTCGGAATGGTATTGTTGTGTAAAATTATCATATTCGTAAACCTATGAAGAAATTTAATTGTAAACTAGTTAGGTAACAACTGTCAGTAAGATATTTCTTTAAACGGGTGACGTCTTTTTAGAACTCAGGCCATCCAGAGGAAACACAAGAGTTTCTGTGGAAAAGAGTATAAAGAGATTTTATT
Source organism: Macrobrachium nipponense (assembly GCF_015104395.2). Lineage (NCBI taxonomy): Eukaryota > Metazoa > Arthropoda > Malacostraca > Decapoda > Palaemonidae > Macrobrachium > Macrobrachium nipponense. The sequence goes on along the minus strand of NC_087220.1, from coordinate 13,560,192 downwards.
TAAAAATTCCGGAGAGTTTGTTTAAAAATCAAGGTTACAAAAATTATAGAATTTTTTGTCTAAGTCGGCAAATGTCTTTTTCATGATAATCCAAGTGTAAAATACAGAATTGTTACGAAAAAACTTCAATAGCTAACAAACAAAGTTTACGATTTTTCTGGTTATCAACAGTAAGTTTTACATTCGGGTAGGCAAGATTAGCAAACTGTTAAAAAAAATCAGATTTATATTTACCTTTAGATAAGATATGTCATGGATATAATGCCAGTAAAATAATGGGTGATAAGCCAGAGGGGCATTTCTCCAGCAGCCGCTCCTCTAACTCACCAACACCGGGAGAAGAGGCTCCCCATTGCCATACGATCAGCCTGCACATATAAGCTTTACGGCCAAGGTTAAAAGGATCTTGAAATTGCATGACTGAAACCATGAAACAGTGTGTCATTATCGGGAATTTTTTTTTTAAGTAGTTTTTATTGTTTCTTCTAAAGGAGTATTTGTGAACAAAGCTCCAACTTGGAGGCTTACCTCAAATAGGTCTGAATCTTGACGCTAAATCCTTTCTTTAATTAAGCTCAAGTGCTTTTTTTTATAGTATAGTTCTTAGAAGAAAATTTGGTCAACAGTAGAACCAAACGTCCAGACAGTTAATCTTGTCTTCTGAACTGGAAATAGTCGAAAAAATCCGTTTCACCCAAGTGTATTGTGGGTTGTTAAAAGGAAATACTTTAATACAACCAGGTTGTAGCTATTATTATAAGGTTCATGAAAAGATATGAGTCGTTAAAAAATATTTATGAAAATATCTACATCCACATAAATAATATTCTTAAAATTTAGCTTTGTCCGTGTAAATTAATGCGTTGCTACATAAGCGATGGATTGGTTACTGTGCCAAAATATTATTGAAAATATGTATAAACATCAGAAGGGCAGGTAAATATAATAATTCTACTCGGCATTTCTTAGATCATGCAATCGTAAAGAAAGTTTCGAACAGACGATTTGTCACTTAATAATGTCTCTTTCTTGATTATTAATTTGAATCCTTTCTATTTACTGTTCTCAGAAAAAAAAAAATTCCTTTCACCGATTACGTGTAAAGTTGATCCTACCTGCTATATGAGAAGATATTCATTCATAAATATAATAATCTGTCGCGGTTTATCACATTCATCAGCCTTATTCATAATAATGCTTATTTGCCTATGATTGTGTATAATTACCATTTAACACATTCACAGTAACATGCATATCACATATATAATCTAGAGTTTTGAGTATTCAAATTAAGGTTCCATTAGTTTTAATCTTAATTTTGAAGTAGATTTTAGATGCAACAAATAAATTAAAGGTTATTGCCTGTAAGAACTATTGCGTTAAAGAGACAACTAATGGTAAAAGGGTATAATCCTGATGCGTGACTTCATTTTGTCAACACATAAACCTTCTCTTTCGGTTTATGACGGATACAAGCAGCAACAGCTCATATTTACATAAAAAAACCTTCTTTCAATGCAGTGAAATCAACTTCCCTTAGAGCAGTTCATTAGGTCTTACTTACAGAGGTGTAAATCCAGTTGATACGAAGGAAATTCCTATGCTGATTTTGCTCATGAACTGCGTTTGTTATTTTCTGGATGTCGCGCGGTTTTTTGCAGATGCCACTAGGTCTGGTTTTCGAGGCTTATAATTCATATTCACGTATCTCTCTCTCTCTCTCTCTCTCTCTCTCTCTCTCTCTCTCTCTCTCTCTCAGGCTTCGTATAAATGTTTGTGAAATTCGCATTACAAATACTAAAATTTTCAATAATATTTATTTTTCCAAAGTAATATTTCAATCTACATGATTCAATGACATAATAATGTTATTTTATACCACACTCTTCTTTCTTAATATCATCAAGAGATAGACGACTCATTGGTAAAAAATCAGGTACATCGTTGTTTCTAAACCAAACAGCAGTTCGAATTCCACTACCGAAGACGCACTTATCAGTTATAAATGTGTAAGTAGCTCCCAACGTAAGAATATTGGACCTCTACCAATATTTGTACCTCATTTTTTTTAGCCTGCAAATATATAAAGGTGAAACGAAAATACTTACAGGCGCTTTCTACCACTTCTGTGGTCGTTTTCAGCTCTTTTTTCAATCCCGTTGTTTTTCCAGTCGGTGCACATTTTGTTTATTGTGTTAATAAGTATAATATTATGACGAGAAGAGAGTTGCGTAAAGATAATAATCATAAGGAGTTAATCAACTCATTGATGTAAACTATGATGATAACTTCTAATAGAGATAGATACATTAAATTTGTTTTGACCAATATATCACCACTTCAGTCAAAAGAAATAAAAGGAAATTAACATAATAAAAAAAAAGCATAAAATCCGTAACACAGGCGGTTTTGTTCCATCTTGTTATTTCTTAGATATAGAGTGTTCATATATAAAACAATATTTCCTGTGCGTCTGCCTCTTTACCGTAAGCTTTTAAAAGTATACTAAGTAATGTAAAACGTTTTTATTCTCTCTCTCTCTCTCTCTCTCTCTCTTAGACACACACACGTACAAACATAGATAAAGGGTACAAAATCTATGAGTTGATTTTAAAAGAGATATTACAAAGAAGCAACGCTATCTCTCTCTCTCTCTCTCTCTCTCTTCAGAAATATCTTTTAATTTTTTAAGTAACCTTCTCTCGCGTTATATTTGGCCAAATGTGAAGAAAATACGAATAAGGGAATCTCCTCCTCTTCTTATGCTCTGGAGCAGAAAGAGGCCGGACTCTCTAAAATTCCGGAAATTTTTCCAGACCTTCCAGATCTAAAATGACGCGGTTAAAGCGAAGCGTCTCTCTTTAATGTGAGCAACTGAAAATTCTTAAACTACTCAGAAAAATAAAATGGCCAAAAGGGGGCGGTTTCAGTCTAAATTGTGCCAATTCATACATAATACACAACCACACACATTTAAATGTTTTCCATATATGTAACATAGTTTAAGTATACAACGTGCAAATAATAAAAACCTGTGGAAGTGGTCTTCCAATGATAATTAGCAAAATATGGTACAAAATTCGTGGTATAATGCTTGTGGTAAATAAATTCAAAAATTTCAGTTTGCGTAAATAGTGAGAAAATTCCCACGACTTCGTCATTCATTGCTTTTTGTCAGAGTAAAATAAAAATTACTAACCTCTCCTGCCACTAGTAATTGTCATGTGTTCATAAGTGACCTATATTTTTGCCCTTAATCTCCGTGGAATGCGTGCAGGCGTTCATGCCATTCTCAGGCGTCTCTCGCAGGGACAAAGAAAATGCTCTCAGGTTTTTTTTCTTTTTTTTTTATCAAGCCAAATAACATACAAAGCAATGTCAGTTGTTCAAAACAGCAATGACATTACAATCGCTTGCTCATGCATAGTATTACACGGATGCATGTTTACTTGTCAAGTTAGGTTGGAATAAGATTTATCATTTTTTTTTTTATATAAATGGTTCTCACTAATTTATGATTCCGACTACATTCTCTTAGTTGTCCTCTCTTCCAAATCTATGAACGAGATACAATATTGTAATAGTTGTAATTAGCAACTTACCACACAATTTATCTTCTTTTTAATATCACTTTAAATTTCTAGTCATCACATCACTTTTTTTAATCAGTTTTTAGCAATCCCATCTGTCATACCTTTCGATTTAGATTAAATTTTTGGCATGCCTTTATTCCCGAAAGATATATAAATATACTACATTTACACGATTAATCCGGATTTATTTGTCTCCTAAACTGAGAAAACTCACTGAATCTGCATTGCTTGCATCTTAAAAAAATCAAGGGCCTTTATTTTAGTATTCTTAAACTTCCTGTGAAGATTTTCCTACCCGCGATATGTGCTGCAACTGTTCCTTTCCAGTCGCTTTCCCTATTTTTGGTTCCTATTCCGTAAAGGCACAATGTAAACTTCAGAAACAATTTTTTTCCTTATGTAACTGGGAGTTCAGTTTATTTATACAAAGATTTCTTTCTAAGGACATCATTACGGCAGAAAACAAACTTGTAGCCTACCTCAGTTAATATTTGGAAAACCTTTTCCAACTCAGTAAGATGGCTAGCTCATGAGATATCTACAGTGGACGCTTATATCATCATCAGCGCGGTTAACATCTTGGGTGATTTTGATGATCAACTGGTATTGTTCAAATCTTAAAAACAGAACTACATATCATCAAATAGTAAAAAAAAAGCAGTATCTTGTGCCTCTATTATCTATAACAAAAGGAGGGCGTTATAAGGGAGAGTAAGGTTAGGCTAGGCACAGTTACTAGGTGTGAAAAGGCAAGGGTCAAGTGAGATCCTAAATGACCTGTCGATGGGTCAACATTGGATGGTCGCTGGAGTGTAGGTGTTAATGGGGGTATTGTAATGCTTTTAAGGGAATACAATATACTATAGAGCTCCCACTCACAACAGACAAATAGATTTCAACAATAAAATAAAACTTCCTTATGATGTAAAAATCCTAAAAGCTTCAGAACACCTCAGGTCTAACACTCCTTTCATTTTCCATTATCCCAAATCTTTTTGGAGTTCTCTAATTAACGTTTACTTGAATACAAGAAGAGAAGGAACCGGAGCTTACAAGATACCGTGAAGCAATTGTATTGAGTTTTACGTTGGGATAACTGGTAGATCCCTCTCGCAAAGATTAGCAGTACACAAAAGATCAGTGCGTTATGCATCAGAGAGCTGGAGATTTTCCTACATATTAGGGACAAAGGCCATACTATGAACCGGAGTCGGGAAGAGCACGTTTTCCAAAGTAGCTATCATTATAAAAGGAAAATGCTGGAATTTGCTAACATCAATCAAACCAACAGTATGAATCTGTCAGGAAGACATTGGAAACCGGATGACATCGACGAGTTAATTGTTATCGCTTTTCTCAAGCAGGTGTTCCAGAACATACAACAATCGGACGAGTCGACGGGAATTAATGAGGTCAGAAAACACCAGGGAATGTTTTAAATCGTTTAATTTTACACTTCCTGGGTCAACTTTCACATGCATATCAATAGTCTTACTGCCACACCTACATATGCTCTGTAGTATATATATATATAATATATATATATAATATATATATATATATATATATATATATATATATATATATATATATATATATATATATATATATATAATATATAATTATATATATACATATATATATATATATATATATATATATATTCTTGTAAGACATCCTCTGTCCATATATTATTGTACCAGTGATCAGGAGCACAGAAGAAAGTGCTGGAAACATATGTTCAAATAGTGATTATGGGCTCTTTATCTTCGTAGTATACTGTTGTATTACAGCAAAAGACATTCATATATATATATATATATATATATATATATATATATATATATATATCTATGCTGTAGAATCTCCTGGTATTTTTTACCAGAGACCTATGCAATTGTAATGGCCACAATGGCCTCGTAACGTCCCGACTTCGCGTTTTTTTGGATGGTTCTGTTCCAGTTCTAATATATATCTGAAAACGACTTGTATTTTAGTTGTGAGTATTTCATATTCCTACATAAATAGACAGGTTTACGTAATATGAAGTAGACATTATGTTTGTTTCGGCTGTATCCATAACTTGTCAAAGTCACTTATGCTTAAAGTCTTTAGGGAATTTCTCTTACGTTTCGTCCCTTTCGAAAATCGCAAAATCACACAAGTCTCTAGGGGAAACGTTTATGGCCCAATATGCTTTGGTTGTGCTGTTATGACTGTGGCAGCAGCAACATATCTAATAAGTTTCCATAATGCAGTAGATAATAGAATGTAATTAAAAACAACAAACTATTTTAGCACCAACATAAAGGAATTCATTAAGGCCC
>NC_087220.1:13545930-13550930 GCF_015104395.2 Macrobrachium nipponense | reverse complement strand
TTCAATTTCAAGCATGGTATAACACTTGCCTACGTTTGCTCGGACTTTACTTTAGCAACAAGATTTGGTTAGTTGTTGCTTATGCCGGTTCCATAAAAATCTAAGAGAACTCCACACACTACCACATAGTTGAACAAATAATCAAGCTTGCAGTGTTATACTTGTATGTAGAATTCATAGATTCGCAACTGACAATGGTCACAAGAAATCACATAAAGATACGGTTGATCTAGTTATATTCTGGTGTCTTCAGCAACTTTCCTCTCGATTCCTGGAAACCCTTCGAACCTTTCCCTGATTGCACTCCTATGATCCGAGAGGACGCTTCTTCGTTGAATAATTCATACAAAGCATCAAGACCCACATCAAAGGATTTGTATTTCTCTGTGGCATCCTTCCCGTAAACATGCCTCATTCTTCCGAGTAGCCCGGCTCATGTGGCATAAGTTCATCATTTATTTACTGGGGTATGAGGGAAAACCAGATGGACCAGTTCAGGTAAAGATTTCCCCTTTTTCAGCGGCATCTGTATTCACTTTTTTTTTCCTCAAGTGAATAAGTAGATGTTATCATTGCTATCTTAACTTTCATCAGTCTTCCTGATATTTGAAACTGGAAATCACGATTACATAGCGTAATTGCGTTTAATCCAAATTTCAATTTCAATTATGACTTGTATATCATTATTGGCCCGAATATCTTAGTGGTTAACCATATTAACGAAGAGTCTTTTGTCATTATTAAATATATGACCTAATAAAAATAACTGACACACTAGCTTGTAATATTTTCTACGTGAAAATCATAGTTACTGAAATATATTAGCCAGAAAGCTATTAGACTTAAATTCAACTATTGGACTTAACAGTATAAAAGAAATATTCACATTTTCTGGTTTTCAAATATATATATTTTTTTTTATATTTTGTTCTGTAAGTGAAATGTCACGTAACATTCTCCATATTTCAAGTTCAAATCATTCACTAATACATGAAATTATAAGATACGTAAAAAATTTCTAATCAAAATATGATCATGGGTACAAGAAAAAGTTGTTCTGCCATAAATTTCAATTATAGCAATACAACAGAATCTTCCTAAGTAAAGTGTAACCAAATATAGTAAAAATATATAGTGATGTTACTGCTTCTCATAATGCTATTATGTTTGTAAATATCGCCATGTTCTTTGCCACTGGATGCAAGAGCAATTTGAAATCTTCTGGGGCAACACTGTAGAATTCGTGCTGAGGCATCAGAGGGACACATCAAATCAACCGTTAATATCTTTGTACTTCATTCGTGGGGGGAGCGTTGTTCAATGACAGTTTCACTACACACGCAAGAGCACGGGAATTGGAGCGTATCCGCTGAGTATTTTACCTTTCTGGAGGACATTCCTGGAGTCTTTGATGTGAAAATAACTGGAAATTGATAGGGACGCGAAAATGCCTCACAAGAACTCTTACGATTAAAACTTTTGATGATATTTCATATTTTCGAGGCTACGAGATATTGACAGTACTTAAAAGATGATATATATATATATATATATATATATATATATATATATATATATATATATATATATATATATATATATATATATAATATTTAAAAAATCACAGTAGATGCACGTGACTTCATAAATAAGCGAATACCACGGGAAATGATAGTCAGGAATCTAAGGGCTTTCGTCTTTATTCAGACATCGTCAAGGAGCTACTCAGCAGTAGCTCCTTGACGATGTCTGAATAAAAAGGAACGAAAGCCCTTGGATTCCTGACTATCATTTCCCGTGGTATTCGCTTATATATATATATATATATATATAATATATATATATATATATATATATATATATATATATATATAGATATAATATATAACACTAATAGAAATTAACCATGCCACCAATTTTTTTTACCACATAGGTCATTTCGTATTATACAAATTTTTTTTTTATTTGTCATTTTATCTTCAGGGACCTCCCGAAGCGATTCCAGGTAATCTTTCCACAGCACAAACATAATTATATCTGAACTGTACAAGTTTAATTTTATTATTATTATTAAATGGTTAATTTGTATTAGTGTTATATATATATATATATATATATATATATATATATACATATATATATATATATATATATATATATATATGTATATATATATATATATATATATATATATATATATATATATATATATATATATATAAAACACTAATACAAATTAACCATGTCACCAATTTTTTTTTACCACATAGGTCTTTTCGATATTATTCAAATTTTTTTTTTTTTGTTTTTTTTTATTTCTGTCCATTTATTTTCAGGGACCTCCCGAAGCGATTCCAGGTAATCTTTCACAGCACAACATAATATATCTGAACTGTACAAGTTTAATTTTTTTTATTATTATTAAATGAGAATTCATACGTTAAAAAAAACGTTATTGACATGATTAGTGATAAAAACAATATATATATATATATATATATATATATATATATATATATATATATATATATATATATATATATATATAATATATATATATATTATTTATGAATGCGTGTGGGTGCTTAAGATCGGACCCCTCCTGATTGGAAAGGAAGAAATTGCTTTTATATCACGACCTAGATTGTTATCTAATGCGCTGAAAACACTTTCAAAACAACAACTGTAAGGACGTCAAAAACTGCAAAAAAATTACTTCCGAATTGTTAGCAGTAAGACACCCTCACCCGAAACAGCCCCACCCTTTCACACTAGCTCACAACTTCATCCACATTAGGAAATGTGGAAAGACACCTCCAATATATTTTGAATATGGCATTTTCTAAAACGTATCCAACCAGTGAAACTGAAGTTGCTGTTGAAGACTGCTGCTTTTTCGAAATATCTCATTAACTGAAACAGACCATAAAATGCTACGTGTACACAATTGTTAGCATAATTCTTCAAACACCATTTATGTTAGTTACCTGCTAAGACATACATACACGCTCTCGCTCAAACACACACACACACACACACACACACACACACACACACACACACACACACACTATATATATATATATATATATATATATATGTATATATATATATAATATATATATATATATATATATATATATATAAAGGTTTTTTGCCACGAAGGAAAAAATGAAAAAAAGCCAGATAGCCAAGTAATTTCGGTCCTATTCGGACCCTTTACTGAGGCACCGAATAGGACTGAAAGTACTTGGCTATCTCGCTTTTTTCATTTTTTCCTTCGTGGCAAAAAGCCTTTATTTATACATAGCTCACGTTTTATATACTTCGTGATCAAGTTATTCATATATATATATATATATATATATATATATTATATATATATATATATATATATATATATATATATATATATATATATATATATATATATATATATATATATATATATATATATATATATATATACATATATTATTGAAGTAATAAAAGTCCACACTTATGTAAGATGTGTATTGGAAAATTTCTTAAAAGACGGGAGCTTTCTTCTACTTGATCAGTGGAATTCATCAGCCGTACTGATTTTTTCCTTTTGGTTGCTATCTCCCTTGGAGACGGTTCCAGCGTCTTGCCTGTCCTTCGTTACGTCTTGTATTTTTTAAAAAAAAGGAAAAATCAGTACGGCTGATGAGGTCTACTGATCAAGTAGACGAAAGCTCCCGTCATTTAAGAATTTTCCAATACACATCTTACATAATTGTGGACTTTTATTACTTCAAAATATTCCAGTCACGTTATTGTGATTTATATATATATATATATATATATATATATATATATATATATATATATATATATATATATATATATATATATATATATATATATAGGTATTACTGTACTTTTTGTCACTTTCAATGATGAATTTCTGTGATAACTGTCCTATTTATCCAGGTGTCATTTTGGTGGAGTTTCCATTATTATTGTGGTGACTGTCTATCTTATCCAGATATTACTGTGGTGACTTTCGCCCAGTTATTACTGTGATGACTGATAATTTTATCCACTGACTGTCCCATTTACCCCCAGCCACCCAAATCCTAAATACACGCACCCTACTTAACTGAAACACCCACTAAACCTAAGCACACCCCCTACTAAAACCTAAACACACCCCTTGCTAAATCAAACACAACCCCTGATAAAACTAAACACATCCCCACTAAATCTAAACACAAATTATTCATTATAAGAGAGAAAAGAATGTTCAGTAATATATTTCTAAGTTATCAAGTACAAGAAATGAGGTGTGCTAAACACATACTGTTCATCTACTGCTTAGCTTACAGAGGGATGGGGAGGGGGATGGCTCAAATGATGACCACGTTCCAAGTTTTGTCATGATTGGATATGCGTTTACCACAAAAGCCACAAAGCGAAGGGGGAAGGGGGTACGGGTTTGACCGGTGTAGGCATAATTTGGTACGTGTATAAATGGGGTTCAAACAATATTTACTGGCTATCAATTGTATGAGTATTATGGGGTGTAGGTATATTTTTCTGATAAGGTGTTAATTGCTGAAGGACCTGTTGGCGACAAAAAAAAATCCTTTTCGTAACTACATCATTGAGACCTTTTCATGGTACTTTTAAGAGTTCGGTAGTTTCATGGAATGGGATTGAGACTATGTAGATTCTGGGAGAAGAATTCCAGTCTTCAGCAATTGACCATGAGGCAGGGTATGTTAGTTCATGAGAGATACGTGTAATAGTAGGATTTTTATTCTAAAGAATATGGATATGATAGGGTATGAATTAGAAATTGCTCATGATGAAACGCTGACACATTTCTATAACAAAAACAGTTACAGTGACCTATTGTGCCAAATGCATGATTTCCACCATGTGCAGTGAGGCTACCGAATCATTACTCCTACAACGATCATAAATCTTCGATGGCTTAGGCAGAGTCGTCTCAGAATCGTTCCTGGTGTTAAGCA
>NC_087220.1:13533430-13540930 GCF_015104395.2 Macrobrachium nipponense | reverse complement strand
ATCAAAAGAGATCAGGAAAGGAATCAAGTTATAATCTAGGATGGCGAATTAAATTCCTTGTTGATGTAGCTTCAATAAAAATGGACTCCAACAGATTCATTTTGCAGTGATTTCTACCCCTGTAGATTACCGAGGAATTATCCCAGTTTACAGCAAGGCCTGTCTTAAGCCAATGATCCATTATTTGTTACTCTTCTTGATATGGCGTATTTGTGGTGAGATCATCTTACATTTAGTTCTTTTGAAGTTTGCCTAATATCAATTTTATTACATTTGTTTTAAGGAATACTGTATACAGTAATGTTTGACTTTGGCGGGCTATTCTTAATTAGTTTATTCCTCAAAATATTATTATATTTAAATATTAAGTTAACATCAATACTTTTTTAAATGGGTACAGCAGGAATGAAAATAGGATGAAATGGTACACAGAGAATATTCTTAAATTCTTTGTTAATAATGGTTGGATGATGATACATCTTTTTTTATTTATTTTTACAAAGTTCCAAAAAATATGCAGGGTAACATAATGAATCTCCTATTGTATCAATAATTTTAAACTCTCCTAAAATTTCCGGACTTCAAATTCTCAGAGGTATGAGATACATACTGGATAATGTTGACATCTTAATTTGTTTAGCATGGTTATAATAAAATTAATATATGGCAAGTTATTTGTTGGTGTTCTATATATGTTGACAATAAAATTAACAGATTTCAATAATAATTTACATTTCAGCTTCAAGGATGGGATAGTCCCTCGTTGGCCCAGTGGATTTCGCGCTCGGCTACCAAACTGGTGGTCCGAAGTTCGATTCTCTGCTCGGCCAACGTGAAACCAGAGGAATTTATTTCTGGCGATAGAAATTCATTTCTCGATATAATGTGGTTTGGATCCCACAATAAGCTGAATGTGCATTAAAAGTTTCTAGTTTGCCAATAACCAATGCCCTGGTTGAAAGAGTATTTTCGAGAGTAACATCTGTGAAGTCTAAATTGAGAAACAGATTAGGATTAGAACTTTTCACATCAATTTTGAGAATCAAAACATATCTTGAAGAAAACAGGACTTGTTGTTTTTCCTTCGAGCCCCCGAATTCTATGTTGAAATACGATTCTTCTAACTGATGTTGCAGTGGATGCTGATGAAGAAAATTACATTTTTGATAATCTGAAGAGGTGGAGTGGAGGGATGTACTACTCTCCTTTATATAGCCTGCAATTTATTAACAAATATTTTAAATACTGGTAAGTAATTCTGTTATTACGTTTTTATCAGATTTCTGCAGCCGTAATGGCAATAAGCTATTGGAATACTGTTATGTCCCATAGGTATTGTAATATGTTTTTCTTAATGCAAACGAACCACTGAAAAGAAATTTCCCTAATTCACTTCTATCTAAACTCATCTTGAATAAAATCATGCAAAAAAATATATATTATTTAATGCAACTTAGGAAAACTTAATTTCATTCGGAATATGCGAGCATACCTCTCAATATTACAATATAATTCTTCTCTTCACTCACAAATTTTATAGGTACAATTCATTATTAGGCAGAGATCAGAGCTGCATCTATTTCTCACGGATCAGTACAAACAGCTTACCATTAACGCAAAAGTGACAATCAGATACAAGATCAATCTTATTTTCGTAAATATATATATGGTGAAAATATAATCTAACTTTTTTTTCTTTACGTGAAAAGTGAGTCTACAGATTTATTTTTGAACCATTGTTTACCAGCTGAGTTTTGACAGAATTGCAGTTTAAATTGCAATTTAAGGAATTTGCAGTAACTAGAGAAGAAAATAATGCAAATTTAGACTCGAGCTCAGAGTAAGGTTACCCCCACCACAGACAAATAAACACTATGCTCTGTTTTATAGCCACGGCCAGCGAGACTCATGGCAACCAATTGAAATACACCGTTCGCAAAATATACAGACGCTACAGATGAAATATTGTAATCTATAATCTATAACACGATAATAAAATCTTTAGGCTCGTTGGCAAAAACTGAGAGCAATATCAGGCTTTATTGTTAACAAGTAAAAAAATCAGATTTTAAACATTTTTTTTTACTTAACTGCAGTAAGAAAGCTAATGGTTTTTATAAAAATTTTTATCAGTATGAAGAAAAGACAAAGTACTTTATTAGTGTACAATAAAAACTCCACAAAAGTTAAACTTAAAGAACTGCAATCATTGATCTTCGCCATTGCATTGTGCGTAAGAGAGACATCCGCGGATCTTATATATACATACACACACATACACACACATACATATATATATATATATATATATATATATATATATATATATATATATATATATATGTGTGTGTGTATATATATATATATATCTATATATATATATATATATATATATATATATATATATATATATATATATATATATATATATATATATATATATATATATATATATATTGTATGTGTGTGTGTGTGAATTAAATGGGTCTAATTTGGACCTAAGTGCAGAAACGCAATATGATTGTTCGCCACCTACCATTGAACAGAAAAATGAGATTCTTAGCGGAATTAAATCACCAACAACTACTTGGGGTATGAGGTAAACGTAGGATGTCCAGTAAATATAAATATTTCACTAAATGGAATCAGAAGATATATACAGGAGCTACAATAGAGCTCCATGGCACTCTCAGTTACAGTAACAGGTAACAAACACAATGCAATGTACTACACTACTGCAGTTATATACAATAAACCAAATTGGTCAAATTCATAAATTTAAAATTGATAAGAGATCGGGATGCTTTCAAAGGAGTGGTACAAAAAGCAAACTGTAGCACACTCTTCACATTGAGTTCCGTTAAAGCTTGACTGCATACGGCACTGGTAGTGGTAATAAGGTGTCACTGTTGATCTACTGGAGACACACACCTGGGTCACTCATGGATGGTTCTATAATTCAGGGATCGTTGTAACACAAGAGGGAAGGTTGAGTTCAATTAAAATGGGGTGACACCAAACAAATTACCAACACTTCTGTACATAAAACTACATGTAGTACATCACAAAATTTATGACTGTAATAGACAGTAGCATTACTTTAATTGGTGTTTCCACTAATTTACATTTGCAAATTTACCGGTCACTCAGCAAAAACATTAAATGATCGCCAAATTTAGGGACTTGGAGAACAGCAAAGGCAAGAAAAAAATTATAAGAAATTGATGATGGTGACATAGAACTTCCATTCACTTTGCGTTAGTCCGTGGACGAGCTGTATGGAGTAACAGAGCCAGTTTGTGGAATACAGAAACTTTAACGGAATTTAGCGTTGCGATTGATCCAGATCCAGGGAGAATGTGGTGAAAGAAGATGTGCTTCTGTACTGAGGCAGGGCCAGACACACCGGTTATCTTTTTGAGTTGCTCAATGCTTCCTCTCTCGTTTCCTCCACACAGGTCATTTCTCCAACTAACCACCCAACCAGCATAGTACAAGCCGCTGACAACAAAAACATCCCACCAAGAAACTCAAGAAGAATTCAGAGAAGTACAAGGGCTCAACCACCTGCTCATACATAATAATAGTTAATTAGCTTGATTGTTACCTAATCTATATATTTTTAAATGCTATCATAATAAAAATTCATTTGTGTTCATGCATGTTAGTTCTTTAGACGGTATACCACATTTTAGTGAACAAGATCACAGCTGAAGGTCGAGAGCTATAATTAATTGTACATTAAATATACTTCATATAACGGCATAAGGATTCTACACCATAGTGGACCAGCAGATTATATAATATATATATATATATATATATATATATATATATATATATATATATATATATATAGTGTGTGTGTGTGTGTGTGTATATGTATATACACACACACACACACACACACACACACATATATATATATATATATATATATATATATATATATATATATATATATATATATATATATATATATATATATGTGTGTGTGATGTGTGTGTGTGTGTGTGTGTGTGTGTAGAATCTGCTGGTCACTTCATTACCAGATACATATGCAATTGTAATAACCACAATGCCCTTTTAACTTCTTGAATTCTTTGCTCTTTTTTGGATAAGCTTGTCACTATAAAACCTGAACATCCAACTTCAAAAGAAATTTATTGAAGAAATTGTGATGTCCGGTACAGGGAAACGAACCCAGGTCCATAATCAAAAAGAGGTCATGTTACCGAGCCGATAATGTCACTGGAGTCCTGATGTCTCCTCAGTCCGCTGGGAGCTGGTTCGAACCCACGAGAGGACGAAATTATTATATCTTATCAATTCCCCTTCGGTGAACATATATGAAAATATATCAATTCCGAGGTTGAGCGAATTAGATATTAAAGGATAACACTAGAAACACTGATATGATTTATCCTAATCAAAATACCCCAAGTGAAATAGACTCCAGTTTGCTTGATGTATCCACTACCGAAGAAAAACGTCACACGATATTCTAACTTGATTAACCTAAAACACAATAACACCCCAGATACGATACCAGGTATGGCAATAGTTTTGCAAATCTTCGGCATAAATCCTGAAGCTTTGAGAAGAGTGCCAACTGATGATTATCACTGGTTGGAATTCGAACATAGTACAATTCCGGATGCAAGTGATTCACACCCAATATCCCAAAGAATACGTTCACTAGTTAGAAAATGCAGGAACCGGAGTTTGGTTTGGGTGACAAACTAGCATATGGGTGCAGCATGAATGAAGCCCTTTGATTAAAGTGCAATTTGAGGTACGCCCCTATAACTGTCGATTTGTAATTGATATGTACTTTTGCTTTTAATGAGAATTCATATAATGTAGTAATTTTATTATTATTCACCATCTAAGATTCATAAAATAAAGCAGAATTTTAACTGATTTGGATTTGTATAATTTCAATATTTAATAGCCCTTACTCAATTTATTATGTAAATATAAAATTGTAGGTACTGAAGATGAAATCGGGAGATTTTGAAACACGTTTACGGAAATAAAAAGAACACTTAAGGAATTTTATTCAAGATGAAATGTGTCGACCTACTGTATTCTGTCCCTGAGGAATTACGGAAACTATACTGATGTTAGGAAAGCATTTACAAGAAAAACTGTGCGTATCAAATAGTCGAGGGAAATTAGCACCATATGTCTTAAAAAAATATGCTGCCTAACTACTCCGGAATATGTATAAGTATTATATCTATATATATATATATATATATATATATATTATATATATATATATATATATATATATATACATCAAGCTATCAAAGGCTAGAAATAAGAGCACCAAAGATATACACATATCAAACAAATAAAGGATCAAGAGGGTGTAGTGCTTAGAAAGGAGGAAGACATTGTGAAGAGATGGAAAGAATATTTCGAACAGTTGTTAAATGAAGAAAAATAATAGACTAATAAAGAGAGGATGGGCAAGTGAACATTGGCATGGTAATGAGGTTTTCTAGCAAGAGGTACTAAATGCACTGAAGAAGATGAAGAATGGGAAGGCAACCGGACCAGACATGATCCCAGTGGAGGCATGGAAAGCATTAGGAGATGAAGGAGTGGATATACTGTACGATCTTATGATAAAGATCCTTGAACAGGAAAAGATACCAAATGAGTGGCGTGGGAGTATATTGATCCCAATTTTTAAAGGGAAAGGCGATGTCCAAGAGTGTGGTAATTATAGGGGCATTAAATTGATGTCCCACACTTTGAAGATACTGGAAAGGATGATAGATGCTAGACTGAGAGAAGAAGTACAATAGGTAAAGAGCAGATGGGATTTATGAAGGGAAGGGGAACAACAGATGGTATATTTTGTCTGAGGCAAATAATGGAGAAATTCGAGGAAAGACAAAGGGACCTACATATGGTATTCATTGACCTTGAAAAGGCTTATGACCGAGTCCCGAGACAAGAGGTATGGAGGAGCCTGAGGGAGAAAGATGGTGCCAGAGAAGTATGTGCGATTGATACAAGAGATGTACCGGAATGTATTTACCAGAGTGAGGAGCAGTGTTGGGGAGACAGAAGGTTTTGAGGTGAGAGTAGGATTACACCAGGGGTCGGCTCTGAGCCCCATTTATCTTTAACATAGTGATGGATGTTATAATAGAGGAAGTAAGGGAGACAGTACCATGGAACATATTGTATGCGGATGATATTGTTCTGTGTGCAGAGAGCAGGGAAGATCTGGAAGTGAAATTGGAAAGATGGAGACAAGTACTGGAGGACAGAGAAATGAGAATAAGTAGATCCAAGACAGAATATATGTGTACCACCACTGAGGGGGATGATAGAGAAAGTATTCAGCTTGGTGGAGAGCAAATAAGGAGAGTTGATAAGTTTAAGTATTTGGGATCTTTTGTTAACGCGGGAGGAAGTATGGAAGAAGAAGTAAAACATCGGGTACAGGCAGGCTGGAACAACTGGAGAGCGGCCTCAGGAGTTCTTTGTGACAAAAGAGTGCCGCTTAGGTTAAAAGGAAAATTTCACAAGACGGTGGTAAGAACAGCAATGCTGTATGGTACGGAAACAGCAAGCATGAGAAAAGCAGAGCAGAAGAAGATGGATGTGGCAGAAATGAGAATGCTTAGGTGGATGTCTGGGGTAACAAGAGTGGATAGGATCAGAAATGACTACATAAGGGGTCAACTAAGGTGGTGGAAGTATCAAAGAAAGTGCAGGAGGGGAGGCTGAGATGGTATGGACACCTGTTGAGGAGAGATGAGGACCACGCTGGGAGACATACTATGGGGGTGGAGGTGCAAGGAAGAAGAAAGAGGGAGACCAAGAAAGAGATGGAAGGACTGTGTGAGAGGAGACTTAAATGAGAAGGGAATTGATGAGGCAGAAGCACAAGATAGAAATAGATGGAAACGGCTCATCCGAAACGGCGACCCCATATAAAAATGGGAACAGCTGGGAAGAAGAAGAAGAAGATATATATATTATATACATATATATATATATATATAATATATATATATATATATATATATATATATATATATATATATATATATAATCAATAAAGGGAAGAGGACCCACAGCTGTACAGGCTGTCTTTATTCTGACGTTTCGAAACTGTTCAATTAATTACATCATGAGGGCTGTTAAAATGAAAAACAAAGTTCCTAGTAAAATTGTAAAAACAAAACTTAATATTAAAGATTCAGCAAATGTTACCAGCTAGAAACTTATTCTTACAGTGTACGAAATATACACGTTAAAATTAAAGGAATTAAATTTTAAAGGACCGACCTAGAGGAGTGACAGCGTTAAACTAAACGAAAACATAAAAAAAAAAAAAATAAACAAAACAAGTCAAGAATAAGACAAAGTGTAGGAGGACATATGAGTGTTTAACGACGGAACAAGTTCTTTAATAAAAAGTGATTCCTTAATAACAAGGTCTTGAGGGTTGCTGGTATGGCCTAAAATGCA
>NC_087220.1:13527816-13532930 GCF_015104395.2 Macrobrachium nipponense | reverse complement strand
CTCTCCCCTCTGTAGCCATTGCCACGTGTCATCGCTGGCTAGTTCTTTAGTCTGTCTCATGTATTGTCCGTGCATTGGTTTGTTGTGCCAGTCCTCTGTTATGTTTGTCATTCTCCTGTCTCTGTATATTTCTGGGTCTTTGTCTATTTTTATTAGTCCTTCTTCCCATGCACTCTTTAGCCACTCGTCTTAACTGGTTTTCAGATATTGCCCCAGTGCTCTGTTCTCGATGTTGACGCAGTCCTCTATACATAGTAGTCCTCTCCCTCCTTCCTTTCGTGTTATGTATAGTCTGTCCGTGTTTGCTCTTGGGTGTAGTGCTTTGTGTATTGTCATATGTTTCCTGGTTTTCTGATCATGCTGCGAAGTTCTGCCTTCGTCCATTCCCCACTATTCCTGTGCTGTATCTGATTACTGCACTGCCCACGTATTTATGGTTTTTATCATATTTCCGGCGTTGAGTTTTGACTTGAGTATCGCCTTGAGTCTCTGCATATATTCTTTCCTGATCGTGTCTTCATCTCTTGGTGTTTTTATATCCCTTCCTTCCATTATTATTCCCAGGTATTTGTATCCAGGTTCTCATCTATGTGTTTTGATGTTGCTCCCATCTGGCAGCTTATCCCTTCAGTTCTTGTTACTTTGCCCTTTTGTATGTTGACTAAGGCGCATTTTTCTATTCCAAACTCCATCCTGATGTCCCCAGATACAATCCTTACAGTCTGGATTAGGGTGTCTATTTCCTTGATGCTCTTACCATACAGCTTGATGTCGTCCATGAACATCAGATGGTTAATTCGTTGCCTTTTTTTCTTGAGTTGGTACCCGGCATCCATCTTGTCTGTCGTACTTTTGCCATGGGAAGCATGGCTAATAAGAGATAGTAGGGACAGTGAGTCTCCCTGGAAGATCCCTCTCCTGATATTAACCTCTGCTAGTCTTATCCAGAGGTTGTAAGTATTGTATTCCAGTTGCGCATTGTATTTTTGAGGAAGCTGATGGTGTTTTCCTCTGCCCCATATATTTTCAGGCATTCTATTAGCCATGTGTGTGGTTATCATGTCGAAGGCTTTCTTATAGTCTATCCATGCCATGCTTAGATTGGTTTTCCTTCTCCTACTGTTCTTCATTACCATTTTGTCTATCAGGAGCTGGTCTTTTGTCCCCCTACACTTCCTTCTGCAGCCTTTCTATTGGTGGGGGATGGTGTTTGTCTCCTCTAGGTAGTTGTATAGCCTTTAACTGATGATACATATTAGTAACTTCTACTTTATTGGTGGAGGCATGGTGATTAATAATATTTGTATAAATTTTATAATTATTATTATTATTATTATTATTATTATTATTATTATTATTATTATTATTATTATTATTATTATTATTATTATTATTATTATTATTATAATATAAGCTACATATCAACTAGAGGATATACTCTTAATAATATGAATATTAGACATAGCAGGAATCATGGTAAGATTAAAAGACGAATCTCGAGAATGAAGTAGATAACAAAAACAAAAATATTATATTATTATTATATTATATTATTATTATTATTATTATTATTATTATTATTATTGTTGTTGTTGTTGTTGTTGTTATCATCATTATTGCTATATAAGCTACTTATCAACTAGAGAATATATTCAAAAGAATATGAATATTAGACATTGCAGGGATAATGGAATGATTAAGACGAACTGGAGAATGAAGTAGATAACACATTATTATTATATTATATAGTAGTAGTAGTAGTAGTAGTAGTAGTAGTAGTAGTGTAGTAGTTGAGATTTTTGTTAAAATTTGAAATAATCGAAGAGGAACAATGTACAAAGTAGAACTTGTCAGGATAAAGATAAAACACTAAAAAAGAAAAAACTGAAGAAAAGGCAAGTTAGCCTAAGTATACTCTCATGGAATTGTTTTCAATCGACAGGAATAAGAAGAATAATCGGTAAAGGTGAGTTCAAAAGGCATAGCTGTAGTATTAGTACTACTAGTACTACTATTACTACTACTACTACTACTGCTTGAAATTTCACCAAATGGAATTAAACATCTCAAGGGTTACCAAGATACAATTCAGCCACCTATTGACTTAAAGATAATTGGAAAAAAATGGAAGCTGTGTCCACTCCCAAAGTTCTGCAGAAAGCATATTATTATTCATAAATGCATTTTACTTTATAACAAATAATTACACAGAGTAAAGACCAAGTAAGACAAGGACTAAAATCGTAAATTTCCCAAACCAAAATTTTTGTGTGTGCGTACTTGCCTTTTTTTTCTTTGTTTTTCTCTTACAAGGATCCAAGCTTAATCTGGGCCAATCTTACCCCGTGTTTTAACCCTTATTAGGAATTGACTTGATCACTTATTAAGCGGTAATATAAAACCTAAAACCTAAAAAGTAAAAGATATACTTCCACTAATTCTCTCTCTCTCTCTTTTCCCCAAACGCAGAGAAAATTCTTTCCCGAAAAAAAAAAGAAACCCATGCACGTATGTAGTTTTGTTCGTCGAATGTTGGCGGTTGTAGACGTAGACAAAATCATTGATTGATCTGTCTTCGACCTAAACAAGTATGTTGGAGCGTATCCTCTTGAATCCAACAAACTATTCCAGTAAAACCTCCTAACGTTCTTTCACAAAATCTCCTGCCATTGAAGATAATTCTTCGCGTTTCTTGCAAATCAACGTCCATTGGAAGTTCCTAAGAAACATTGCGACATTTTACCATTAATTCCTTTGAGGCCTTTTTCCATTTTTTTTTTCAAAAGGACGTGCGACCGCCAGACTCCACTCTTGATTTGTTTGTCCTCCATTAGAGGAATATCTGATGAAGCATTTTTCATATAATTTTTCCTCTGGCAAAGGTCCAGTAATTTAACTTGAAGAATGGCTTTGAATGAGGAAACGATTCTTGCAAAGAGAGAGAGAGAGAGAGAGAGAGAGAGAGAGAGAGAGAGAGAGAGTTACAAGGAGTTACAAGGATTAGGATGTCTCAAAGACTTGTTAGTCCATCCGAGGAGACATCGTGTGTTCACTTATCTCTAGGAACAGGTTTTACTGTTCATCCACCTTGTCCTGATGATTCTGTCTAGCTTTCTTTAAAACTCTTCCACACAGTTTGCTGTTTACAACTTTTGTGGCAGTTTATTCCACGTCTCACATATCTTGTATGTAAAGAAGTTCCCACAACGGGATGTGTGTTTGTAAATCGATTAGTTCCAGTTTGCATCCATTAATTCTTGCCTATTTTTCGTTTAACGTAAATAGTTTACTGCCTACTTTTGTTATGCCTTTCAGTATTTTAAATGTTTCTATCAATTGTCCTCGCAATCGCCGTGTTTCTAAGTCATACATGTTCAGGTTCTCTAGTCTTTGGTAACCTATGCTTGATGGATGGAATTAACTTTGGCGGCTGTTGCTTGTACCCCTTCTAATCTATTTATATCCTTTCTCAGTATTGGTGGCCAAAACTGTACTGCATATTCAAGATGAGTCTAACTATTAATGTGTAGAACTGCAACGCCTTTTCCTTGTTTCTGTATTTGAATTGTCTCTTTATGTGTTCCACTAATTTCTGTGCCTACTTTTCACCTTTTATACACTGTTTTTATATATATATATATATATATATATATATATATATTCTTATCTTCAGCCTTTCCCATTTTTTACATGGAGTCAGGTTTTTGTTATTAGTCTTCTCCATCTGCTGCGATCACACACGATTACCTCACTCACGTTCTGCTTCCGCCTGTCCCAGTTCACTGTCTCTCCGTCTCATTTTTGGTCTACCTCTCCTCCTTCCGTCGGGCACTTCCATGCTCATGGTTCTTTTACATACAGATTCCTCCTCTCCTCTCATAACACGCCCAAACCATTGCAATTGTCTCTGTTGCAGCTTCTTTGATACTTCTGTAACTTTCACCGTCCCTCTTATGAAGTCATTCCCTATCCTGTCTCTCATTGTCACTCAGCACATGCAAAGCAACATTCTCATTGCTGCCACTTCCATCCTTCTCTCATTTGCTTTCTTCATGGGCCACGTTTTACAACTATGCGTTAAGGAAGGTCTGACAATGCTCTTGTACGTTTTTCCCTTTAGCCTTTTATTAAACCTTGTGTCACGTAGCACACCTTATGTTTTCCTCCAATTGCACCTACCTTATTTTATTCTGTGGTTCACTTCCTCTTCCATCCCTCCACAATAAGTGATACACAACCCAAGATCTAAAAGGATGTAGTTCCTTTTACTTCTTCTTGTGCGGACAATTCGTCGACGGACATCTGGCTTACAAAAAATTGGCCGACAAACGACTTACAGACAGGACAATTCGCTGACAGGATAATTGGTCGATAAGACAAATGGTTGACACATGATTAAAAGGATTATATGCATTGATTACATTCGTCAAATAAAGGAGTATTTTTGTAAAGCAGTAAGAAATAAAAACTAAAAATACAAATAATATAAATTTTATTTATTAAAAGATGTGAACCGCTTACTAAAAAATGCATGAAAGGACTTTATCTATATATTACATGCGCTACATAAAATAATATTTTTTAAAACAAGTAAGAAAACTTACATGAATATATATGAGAAATTAAAAGGAACCTTTTAAAAGCACTTACAAATGAAATAAAAATACTCATTTATAAAAAAGATAGGAACAACATAGTAAAAACTCTTGCATACAATTATGTGCACAGGCCCTTAAAAATTGCTACCCATCTTCAACATCGTAGTTGAGTACAAGTTTTTTAGTCTTTCCTTAAGGAGAATCTATTTTTTGTTTTGCCTTGCCACATGAACCCCTGATAATGCCTTTTCTCTTATCATTTCGGTGCTTGACTGTTCAACCCTAAGCTTCTGAATTAATATGGATAGGTTAGGGTGATGGACATTGACTCTTCTACTGAATGCTTAATGCGCCTTTAAGCGAGTTTTTTTTTTTTTTTTTTTTTTTTTTTTTACGTGATGTTATTGAGAACTCTATAGTGGCAAGACCATAAAGAAATGCCGAATAATGGGCGTCTATGCCTACCACGTTGCATGATTCTTATCGAAGTACACTAAAAAAAAAGACAGGAAGTCA
>NC_087220.1:13517816-13522816 GCF_015104395.2 Macrobrachium nipponense | reverse complement strand
TATTTGTTTCCATGCCTGTATTATCATGTAGCGTTCTCTTCTCCTTTCTAGACTATATAATTTTAAAAATTGCAGTCTTTCCCAGTAGTCAAGATCCTTAACTTCTTCTATTCTAGCTGTAAAGGACCTTTGTACACTCTCTATTTGTGCAATATCCTTTTGGTAGTGTGGGTACCAGATCATATTACAATAGTTCAAGGGGTGGGACTACGTACATATGTTTAATAAAGCATAATCAAGTGTTCGGCTTTTCTTGTTTTGAAGTGCTTTAACAACATTACCATTTTTGCTTTGCATTTTGCCAAAAGTATTGTTATTTGATCATTGCATAACACGTTCTTATTCAACATCACACCAAGGTCTTTAACTGCTTCCTTATTTGTGATTGTCTCGTTATTAAGTCCCCTATATACATATAGCCTTCCTTCTTTATCTCCATAATTTATTGATTCAAATTTATCATGGTTAAATACCATCCTATTCACCTCTGCCCATTCATATATTTCGTTTAGGTCTCTTTGTAGCGAGTTGATATCTCCATCCAAGTAATTTCTCTACTTACTCTTGTGTCATCGGCGAAACTACTCACTACCGAGTCATTACATTACTGTCTATGTTCCAATGCAATCATTATAACACACAGGAAAGCAGCTAAGACCGTACCTTATGCGCACCCAGGATATTACCTTAGCTTCACCGATTTCTCATCGTTTGCAATCATTATCGGTTTTCTGTTTGGTAAAAAATATTTTATTCATCTTCCTAGTGAAACTATTACACATTATAGCCACATTTTGATATTTGTATTAGAATATCTTGTATTTCAGATAAAGTTTGCATTGAAATACATCTTCATGCGATTTGGAGTGAGCTAAGGATGTGCGATGTTGAAGATAATTTGTACAGAAAAATGTGAGCTTTCCAGATGTAACGAAAGTGTGAACAGCGATGATAAACTGGTTTTAGCATGAAAATATGAAGTGTTAAGTGTTTTCAGATAACTCAGTGTTGCTTAGTAAAGATGAAAAGTATAAGAAAACCAGCTAAAAAATTTAAAGCCATATTTGATACAAAAGTTTGAAAGCAGGTTTCAGCAAGTGTAGCGTTATGAGGATCAGTCAAGTGTCGAGCATACTCATTTAAAAAATGATACGAATCAAAGCCGCAGAAAAGTTTTCTTGGTTACTAGGGTGAAATACACTTTCATATCTTAAGGCAAATACATTTACCCAAAAAGCTTATCATATTAATTTCACTATTTAATTACTATATCAGAATTTAGACACACCAACTTAAACACACAGACATCAATATATAAATACATACACACACATTATATATATATATATATATATATATATATATCTATATATATGTATATATATAATATATATCATAGATATATAGTATATATATATAATATTATATATCTATATATATATATATATATAATCTATAATATATATATATATATATATAGATAGATATAGATAGATAGATAGATATAATATAATATATAGATGAGATAGATAGATAGATAGATAGATAGATAGATAGATAGATAGATAGATAGATAGATATATATAATCTATCTATAAACATACCTACTATCTCGTCTATATATATATATATATATAATATATATAGTATGTAATATATATATATATATATATATATATATATATATATGTTATATATATATAATGTGTGTATGTATTTATATATTGATGTCTGTGTGTTTAAGCTGGTGTGTCTAAATTCTGATATAGTAATTAAATAGTGAAATTAATGTGATAAGCTTCTTGGGTAAATGTATTGCCTTAAGATATGAAAGGTAGTATTTCACCCTAGTAAACCAAGAAAACTTTTCTGCGGCTTTAATTTTGTGTGTATATATATATATATATATAGTATATATATATATATATATGTATATATATATATATATATATATATATATATATATATATATATATATATATATATATATATATATATATTTTTTTTTTTTTTTTTTTTTTTTTTTTCGTGTCCCCATTGGACCCTCTTTTTATTCTTATTTCCTTAAAAAATTGAAAAAACTGAAGGAATAATTTAAGAGAATAAATAATAGAACAGGAAATATCAAATCCAGTAAAAGCGACTCCCAGCTTGTTTTAACCATTTGCACCACCATGTGAGATTGTATTTTGAACTAAACTCCTCCTTGTGAATAAGATCCTAATAACAGGGTTTCTTGTTCTCAAGCGGTATTGGGGTTCTAAATGCTTGTTTTGTGGAGCTCTTCACAGCTGTGTGGGTTATATAGCTCTATCGTATATTGAACACTTTATACCATTTATCAGTCATATCACGGAAATTCTTAATTAGCGACTGGAAAGATGGTGGGTGTTTTGAACTCCTCTCATTGTGTACCACACATCTATGGGGGTTCCATAGCTGGGTTCCAGACGTGGTGGAAACTATAATTATACCGATTTAATAAGCTCAGTACGCTAATATTGCACCTCGGAAAATTTAACCGTAATTTAAAGTATATGATAATGTTTAGAAAAAAATGAGAATGATGGTATGAGGTGCAGAAAATACTTACACACCGATATCTACGCACTCCCTCTCTTTTCTTCTTTTCCCTTCAGCTTTCTCCCCCTGCTTATTAACGAGGCGATTCTTGAAGTCAGCCTTTGAAAGAAGTAAATGGAGGCGATGGCTGGAGAATTTCGCAAAATGGGGGGCGATCTCTCTGGTGCCTTTTGAAAATTCCTTTTGGCTGAAGCTTTCGTGATTTCGGAGATGGGATCGAAGAGGCGTAAAAGGACGATTTCGGTCATTGGCTGTTTTCTTTTTGCAAATGCATAAAACCATTTTAAGGGAAATTCGATGAAGGAGGGTTGCGTTCCTAAAGCCTCTTTAGACAGACGTTTGGAGTCTTGCGTGATACCTTTGATTCTTCTCCAAAAATGCAATTACTCGTAAGTGATGTATTACAGCTAGCCGTTTATAGCATCACTGTATTTTCATTTCAATCTTCGACCCTTTATTTTCTCCTTGGACATCTAATCACGGTTACAATTGTTCGCTAATTTGATATCAGTCCTTTCCTCAGTTTCAAAATTGTCTCCCTTCGATTCGTCGAAATGAACAACTCGTCAGCATTAAGTCGACCTTGCTGACATTGGACAACATTTCCAAATCCAGCTTATTTCCTTTTGCATCTTTTATTTCAACGTCCATTGGCTTATTTATAAATCTTTATGCATTTTTTTCTACAACTTCTTTTTTCTCCTTAACCTTTTATTTTAGGCACGACTGAATGGTGATTTGACAAATTTGAAATCCTGACATATCCTTCTGCATTTTTTGAGAAATGCTTGTCTGCTATTTCTTTACAAAAAAACACTAAGAAATTTACTCTAGAGACTTTGTAATTGTAGAAGCAATTTATAACTGGTGAGAGTAGGGGTGGCGGCAAGAAAATAGTTGTAAAATCAAGTTTATTTTAATTTTCCACCAAAAAATATTCCGTTCTTCCTTATTTCCGTATCATTTTATTTATAATCAATACTGTTAGACATAGTGTATGCTGGAATGTATTATTATTATCAATTATATTTTTCTATCACAGGCTTCGCTTCACGTTTCTCACTGTATGCGCTGTTCCTAATTGCACACTCTTTTGAATGAGTCCTGGAAATACTTTGGCATCCACTTTTTCCAGGTTTCTTTTCAAGGATCTTGGATCGTGCCCCATAAAAAAAGAAAATAGTTTTTTTTCGTTTTTTTCAGTTTCGTTTATAAATAGAAATACTAGCGAATTCGCCCGTCTCTCTCGCACACAATTTCCTTTAAGGAATTCATCCTTTAATCGCCTTTTGTTCCTTTGACTGTTGCTGGGCACTCAGCAAGTGTTTCTCAGTGATAAGTGACGTAACTCATTTCTTTGTAAGAACGAGTTGTCAGATACCCTTCATACATCTTATCCTAGATCGTAGATCACGTGTCCTACGCAGCCTAATCAACTCCCAATCGCTCTTGTTACAGACTTCCATTGGAGCAGCTCTGGATTCTGGATTCTCACCTCGTGTGCTCTGGGGAAAATTCCCCCTATTGTTTTCTTTGCTCCACGTGGACAGAAACCTCCGGTCTCCTGTCCATCTACTTCAATATCTCACCCGAAGGAGAAAATTAGGTAATAAATTCAGGCCTCATTCAGGAGAGCATGATCTGCGTTTCCCCTGGCGCTTAACTTTTCATAGGGTAATTCCCGTCGTTTTTATTAAAATGATTTTTCGAAAACATGAACGAAAATAATCTAAATATATTGCAATTGGAATAAAGTAACAGGCAACACAAAACGCGTATTTTACCAACAACAGTAATTTTATTGAACGTTAAGAAATGAAAATTCCTTGAAATATATTCCTTAAAGAGAGAGAGAGAGAGAGAGAGAGAGAGAGAGAGAGAGAGAGAGAGAGAGAGAGAGAGAGAGTGCCTGATACTATTAAAGTAATCAGTACTCACAAATGCGTAATCTTACTAAATAATTGACGATATATTATTTTCAACGAATTAACGGTACAAAAGATTTCCGGAAGCCGTTTCCTCAAACCTGCAATATTTTCGGCCATTTGCCTTTTAAGTTTGAAGGGAAAGTGCAGAGTAGTGGGAAACTATTTAAGTAAATGAAAATGTCTCCTAAGGTACCACCGAAAGAGCTTCAGCAAAACTAAGACTTCATTGATCAGCTGAGGATGTCACTTCGTCTTCTCAAACCGAGATTTGCTTTGTAGAGATAGCCCTGTGCTTGATGAAGTCAGAATGAAATACTTGGCAAGTTTTCGTAGTATTCCTAAACTTTCTTTTCCACGGTATTTAAAACTATTAGAAGTTTAATGCCACCGTAAGCATTCTCAAGGCGTGCTTGATGTTTTAATACTTAAGATCCTTTGTCCTTTTTCTAAAAGTATGAAAACTAATGATACCACAAAAATTCACAGTGT
>NC_087220.1:13510316-13512816 GCF_015104395.2 Macrobrachium nipponense | reverse complement strand
CCTGGGGGGAGGATTAGTGGTCCCTCCAGATCAGTGCCTGAAACCAAGGTCTCAACAGTCATTTGGATAAGGAAAGGTGATTAAAGAATTATCCCTGAAAGGGAGTTGTGAGAGGTTTTATAGGGGCGAATTCTACATACAGTTTACTGTACAAATTACCTGAAGAAATAACTGAACTATGATTTACACACACACTCACACACACACATATACATATATATATATATATATATATATATATATATATATATATATATATATATATATATATATATATATTTGAGCAGTTTTTTTACACGCTTTTATATTTTCTTGTTATTTTTATGATCGCAAGCGAAGGGTTGTACCAACTCCTTAAAGTTCCAATGACTTTATTCATTTTTTTTTTTTTCACATTATCTCGTATGCATTAAAGTTTACTTCGGAGGCCAGACATATTCATGGAATTTCATTTGAAATTAGATGATCCTTTTATGTTCATATTTGCTTAGTCATGAATTCCAATGACAGTTGCATTGTCAGGGGCAGTTTCCTATTACTGAAAGAAGCATTTGCTTCATGATGGGTTTCCTGACCACTTGGCTTCTGGATGTGGAAGTCTTATCCGCCACTTTCTCAAAATTGTTTACCTTAACTTTTACTGCTGTTTTGCTAACTCTTCGTTTCTAACTTCATCTAACCTTCTGTCGTCTTAACATATGTTTACTCCTATTTGGAGAGTATTAGTTCAATATGTAGGGAGATAAATGAAATTGCATAAATGAAGTTAAAGTAACAGAAATTATACGATGGGATATTTATTATCTATTTATTATAATGAAAATGTAAAACTATATAAGCGCATGTTAAACAGCACAGAAAAATTATTTCTAATAAAATATAACGTATTCATTTTAATTTTCATCGGTGAAACAGAGTTCCATTTGATTGTGGATTTTAGCGTGTTTTAATTTCCGTTTAAAGTTAGGAAATAATAAGTAAGCTGGAAGTCAGATCACATTTTTTTTTTTTTTTTTTTTTTGCTACGAGAAATAGCTTTATGTTAAAAAAATATAAGTAATTTTTATGAAAGGAGAGTGTTAATTGTACTTGTACCTCATCTAGAACCAAAGGAAGCACATATTACATTATTTTCATAAATTTCATGATAAGTAAAATTTTTTGTTGCAAACGATAAATTAAGAAAAAGCGAAAATACTAAAACAATTCACCCACCTTTCTCTTTAGCTGTCTCTTGATTTTTATCACATTATTGAAAATGGAAAAGTTCGAAGACCCATTTCCCTACCCCACCAGTCTCTCTCTCTCTCTCTCTCTCTCTCTCTCTCTCTCATCTCTCTCTCTCTCTCTCTCTCTCTCTCCCCGAAAGAATTATCAGGGGAGTCAGTTTACCCGTATTAAATTTTGTGCTGACATGCGTAGTACGGGATAGAGACCGAGTTCATCATCGTCGTCTTTCATATGAAGTCTTCGACTTCAGGAAAATTGCTTTTGTCGTAACAATGTCAGGCATAGAGCCCAATATCTTTGCTTATGAAACCTACAAATGGAGGGACGCTAAAGCAATTGTAAACGATCCGATTTCCACTACTGCAACATAAAGGAAGAGGAGGCATGCGCTCTGAGGCCCTTTGCACTCAACGTCGACAGTACTTGAGCTTCTCTGGAATCTCAGGCGTTTGTTCCTTTGTCCCCTGAGAGAGGTCAACTAATTGCTCATTGAAGACAAAAATTATACACACACACACACACACAACACACACATTATATATATATATATATATATAGTATATATATATAGATATATATATATATATTAATATGTACATACATATATATTATATGTACATATATATATTATAATATATATATATATATATATATAATATATATATATATATATTTATATATATTAATATATATATATATATATTATATATATTATATATATTATATATTGTTTGTTTTATTTCTTTTTGGCGATGAAAGAACGTGGAGCAAAAACAAACAAGTAAAATCGCGCCGAAATTTTTTCGACGCAATCGCGTTTTCTGTATGAAATTCTCATCCACGGCCCGGTGGTGGCATGCATTGTTAGTACACATAGCGT
Organism: Macrobrachium nipponense; assembly: GCF_015104395.2. Lineage (NCBI taxonomy): Eukaryota > Metazoa > Arthropoda > Malacostraca > Decapoda > Palaemonidae > Macrobrachium > Macrobrachium nipponense. The sequence continues at coordinate 13,510,706 of NC_087220.1, read as the reverse complement.
TGCCAGACGTACGATCATAGATAACTTTAATCTTAAATAGAAATAAAAAAAATACTGATGCTACAGGGCTGTAATTTGGTGTGTTTTGATTACCGGAGGGTTGATAACCAACATGACTATTTGCAGCCCTCTACCCTCAGTGTATTTTAAGATCTGAGTGTGGACAGAAACGTTGCGGACGGAGAGACAAATATTCATCTCAATAGTTTTCTTTTACCGAAAAATAATTGATATAGTTCTATTTCTTTACACGATGAAAGAGCCAGAAACAAAAGCAAAAAACCTTCTCTTTTCACTTATTACAATGATTCTGAGCTCATACATTACATATGAAGTGCGTGCATAAACTAAGATAGCTTACAGTCAGTCTCTTCTATGATAAAACGTAAA
>NC_087220.1:13492816-13495316 GCF_015104395.2 Macrobrachium nipponense | reverse complement strand
ACCTTAGATATACAGGATTAAATAAAAATAAAGGTTTCCATATGAATTTAAAAATTAGATAAGGTTTTAAGCGGTAAAGACCATGAACAAATCCTTAATAAAGCTGGTGATATTTTAAGTAATTTTTATAAATTTCGTTTAAGTTTCGCAAAACTGTAATTACTCTTGTTGTTTCCTTCATGCACAGGCTCAGGATGAGGTTAGTTTATCTTAGAATCCTGATGCAATGAACTTTCGTAAACTTCCTAAGTGTCAAGTATTTCATCCATAACTCAAGACCTATTGAAAGGGAGAACCTGAGATAAACAGCTTGTGCGAATCATAAAGGAGTATGTCTCGTTCAGATGTAGAAGAATGCAGTTACTTTAGAATTTTCTCTCAGAAATATTTTATAAGGCTGATCTTTATCTCAAGAGATATCTAACATCCCTTTAGGAAAATTGAAGCAGCAGTGATATATATACTTTTTTTGAGCAGTATTCTTTATGTCATTATGACAACCGGCCACTTCACTGCCCAACTGTCTAACCACTGACAGAAAGGGAAAATTCATAATCATTACAGAATGGTTCACTAAGGAACCCTTCATCCCCTGCTTGTTAGAAGCAGGAGAAATCTTGGATGCTCTCCATGACAGGATCTGATGTATACTTTATGTATTTTAAACATATTCCTTCTTTGGTGAATACCAAGGACAAAATGCACTTTCCTCCATCATTAATCTACGGGATAAATCCTCTATGTACACCTCAATCTTAATAACCAAATGCCTAAATATCCTTCTCTGCCCTTTTCCACCACTATATGCAGAAACATCACATGATCATTGTTACTTATAAGCCATCTTCACCACAAGGGCAAGGGCTTAGAGAGGATACGGATGAAGCAATGAGAGGTAAGATTCAACTTGATTTGTTCTACTTCTCTCAACCACGACTTTCATTCTCAAAACGACACAATCCGTATACGTTCCTCACCTACATGTTCATACCGGGAGATAGTTCTACACTTTCGTAAGTTCATAGATGATATTGTCTGGTGCGGCCGTGCTGATGAGTGCGATGGATGCGCATGAGAGACGTTGTACAAAGGACCAGTGACAACGGTCTCCTTCTCTCTCTGTTTGGCGCTCGAGTGTTCGAACACCGATCTGAAGTCGTTCTGCAGTAAGGAAACAGCATCACACCATACAAATTACAAAAAACAAATTGAACACGTTTTCAATATTTTATTTATAATGACCCGCCACTACCAAAGAAAAAAATCATAAGAACTATAGAAAACGAAAACAAAACTTGAAGTAGCAAAGTCAATTACTGTTATTATCATTGTCATTATTGTTACTGTTTAAAATACATTTACAAATAAAGTTCTTTTTATGGCTTTACATTTTATTTCTCAGTTTCAGATATTCAAGGACAAATGTTTAGCTAATCAAGACTAAAAAGAAAAATGTAGACTATATCAACAAAAGAACATGAAAGCATCGCTTTCAAAATCCAGCCTCCAGAAATCAAGGTCGGGAAAAAAAAAATCCTCCAGGTATCACCTTCCCCAGAATCACATTTGCTTTCTTAGCATAACCTTACTTCCATCTTCATTTCTCTTACTGTCCATACCTGTACTTCGCTGGCTATCTTTGCATAGTTGCTTTCATAGGAAAGTAAGATTTTTGTAAAGGACACAAATTAAGTAATTCTATGCCTTCGCCTTTGAACTATTGGAAAATGCTTCTCATAAGTGGTGTCAATATGATCATCAACATAAAGATTATTTGACATAATCCTTGGATATTTGTTCAAAAACCAAATTCATCTCCAAAACTCATCTAGTAACCTAAGACGAAAAGTCATCAAAAGCATCTCAGAGAAACTAGAAATCTGCAGTTAATTTCCACAGAGACATAAATCATCGGCGATAAATCTTAAATCACTGAGAAAATCCACATGAGGATTATATATTTTTTCTTCTGTGCTTGAAAGTGGCAAAACTATTCTGTCACATCATCTGAATTATTTTATAGTTCGGCAGACGTATGCACTCAGTCATTCATCGAGGCCACTCCGTAGTGTGTGGCGTTTCCCGACCTCCTTAGTCGTCGTATTTTCCAGTATAGTATTTATCCCATGAATTGTTCCAGACTGCCTTATTCTATACCAAGACAGTGAACGAGAATGTTAGCATATGTAGATGCCTTATTTCATTCAGGCTTATTTCTTATCCCCTGCTTGCAATTAATAAATAGTAATAATAATACATTTTATTGTTAGCTCAAGGATATATGCATGGAATACAGAAAGCACAGAAAAGAACATATACAATCTAGAGTGTAACCATAATACTGGTAATAACAGAAATGATATTGAGAATAAAAAAAATAACAAAATATATAAGCGTAAGAGTTTCAGAATATTTGTCAGAACCATGATATTTTTCTTTAAAGTAGAGATCACATAATTAATACCATAATTCACACAATAAGGGTTGTTGATCTCTCGGG
>NC_087220.1:13470316-13487816 GCF_015104395.2 Macrobrachium nipponense | reverse complement strand
CCTCTAATATCGAAACCCCCAATATAATACCTATATAAATGTGAAACAAAATCCATCACTCCTGTAAGCTACTTCCTCAAAGACTCCAGCACCTGTATTTCACACAGAAGCATGAAACAGTATGCAATCATAAAAACATATTGTCAGTATATGTAATTCATCAACTATCCAATTAAACATCAAATATCAATTGGAACAGAAACAGGTGAATCCATTTATTGATCTTAGATTATTTTGGACATAATGAGAACAGAAAAAAAAACCACCCAAGAATTTGTTATTATATTTTTAAAGAAAAATTTATAGTACTCAGTGAGGTGGCCATCCACCGCTCACTTTTGGAAAGTGCCATGGCTCTGAGGTGGACCGTTGGCTCACGTTTCCTAGGTCGGTGAACAACCCTCGGCATTCCGCCAACTACTCTAAGAATGTGTTCCCTCTCTACTCGGAAGAAGAAACGGATTGTTGAGAACCAGGAAGGCTGTATCATTTTGGTGTCGGCCTGGGCTCATTCTGCACGCTCCTTTTTATTAATTCATCTCTGCCCTCAGGCGGCTTCCCTTGCTTAACTCTCAGGTCTTGTCGTCCGAATCCTGTTGTATCTGTATAAAAGACGAGCAGCAGACAGACAAACAAAGAGAGAAATATGCGCAAGAGAAAGAGAAGGAGATTCTCGTGTGGTTGTTCAACTTCCCATTTTATGTGATTGAGTTGCAAAATTGGGAAAATCCTTAATAACATGAACAAACGTATTTTTAACTGTCCATACTGTATCTACACCGTATGCGTTAACTGTCACACTCACTCATACTCACATCGACTTGCAAGACAAAATTCCCCGTTAATAACTCATTCTCGAATTAAGACCAAATTAGCCTCCTGCGGAGTGTAGTATGCACCACTTTAGGAACCACTGCTTTAAACATTGACAGATGGCACTAGAATCATGATGTGAGCTTCTGTTTCAATCGAAGGGTTCCATATTTTGGAATTGTTAGGATTTGAAATATACTTCATTTGTATGATTTGCTTTTGACTTGGTCTATTCACATGTGGTAATGAATAATGAATGTAAGACCTTATATTACTGCTGGAGTCAGATTGACCAGGTGTAACTGATCGACTGTTTTCCTTACCCAGAGGTGATCGAACAAGCCATGCAACTTTCAGGTGTGAAGGTTCCATCGTTTGAGGACTGTATGCTATTTGATTGACAGATTTGCTTAAGGTCTGTCATATCAGGCTCACGTGAATCATCAAGAATCATTGTTGCATGCATTATCTATTACTGTAGTCAATTCTATATCGGCAATTATTTGGCTCTTCCTTTTGAAAGGTCTGACAAAATTCAAAGCTACTAAACGTGCAAAAAATCGAAATGACGAATCTAATTGACTGGAACAGTTATCCTTTATGATCCTTAAATATGAAGGTAGTGGTTGTTGCTTGATTAGCCGCGTGTAAAGAAATAAACGGCAATCTATTTACTGCACTGCAGCAACGAAATCGGGCAATGATGTCAACCCATATAATACGCGACAACACGCTTTGATGAGAAGAGTATCATAAGTAAGGTCATTATAAATATCTGAACAGTAAACTCGGAATAGAATAATTGTTTATGATATTCTAAAAAACAGGTCAAACAAAAACTCAATCCCCTCGGTAGTAGAAGCAACCCAAAACGTGCTCTTGAATTACACACACACACACAACACCACACACACACACACATATATATATATATATATATATATATATATATATATATATATATATATATATATATATATAAATATATATATATATATATATATATATATATATATATATATATATATATATATATATATATAAATATATATAAATTAAAAATTACACGTGTATACTAGTGTTAGAGAAGGCCTTATTTCAGCGTGTTTTCAGGAATGATGTAGGTGCATCATCTGAACATATTCTAAATTAGACTCAGTGATTGTCACAGTTACGAGAATACTCTTCAACACATTTCTGCACACACTGATGGAATATTGCCAGATCTCTTGAGTACTTCATGAAGGATGAGGACAATTAGGACATACCTCTAAGATTGACCTTGTCCTTGACCTTAACTACTTTCTGCACATCAGCTTCATTAGGAAAGTCTTAACTTCAAACAACTCATAAGTCATTACCAAAGATGAATTAATTTCGACTAGTGACCTTCAGTAAAGATCAAACGATTTATTCCTCCAAGATTATGATCGGACTCTTGCTGGTCAAGTCAGCCAAATTTCCTGATATTTTCATGAAATCTTTGTTAGAGAACAGAGACCAAACAGTAACAGACAAACAAATCTAATCAAAACCATAACCTTGATAAAGGTAATAAATAAATAAAGAGCACATAAGCTATTCATTTCGTTCTGTAGAAAATGTTCTGAATTGGGTATCACATAATTCTAGGAGATTTTCTTTGAAGTTCTTATACAAAGGCTTTCGCTTATGTAGAATTAAAAATACTCTAGGCCTAATTTACGTTTTTTTCTGAGAATTCCAAATAGTTAATATCTACCTAAAAAAGAAAAGCTTCCCACTTTTCCCATTACCATAATGGGTTTTTTCTTCACAAATTAGGACAATTTACGTCTTTATTCTATTTCGGCCAAAACCATTATTGATTTCAAATTAGACGGAGTCAATTTTACGATTTTGTTTACTTATTTAACTAATCGAACTTCTTTCCTTTATAAGTGTCTTTTTACTTGTTCGATTTTTTAAACTTAAGCTGACCATTATCAAGTTCACTTAATGTGCCTATGTATCAGTTCGTGTATGCAGGCCTTACCGGCAAAAGGAGCATATTGATTTCATATTTACAGAGTCTTTTTTTACGATTTTGTTTATTTATTCAGTTAAGCGACCTTCCCTTATAAGTGTCTTCTCATTTTCCGCTTTCTAAAAGAAAACAAAGACCGAATCCGAGTTTAAATGGAATCCTCCAAGGAGAAGCTCTTTAGGGCTTATTTTTGGGTAAACCTATGGAAGAATGATTTTCGTCGTTATTGTGCATTTAGAATTAATTTTAGAGCAGTCAAATTAGCTGCAGTAGTTCACTCCTACAACTTCACAATTAGGAAGTATAGCTGATACGAAAGTGAAAATTGATTTTGTTTTAATATCAACGTTGTTTTGAACATGCATATAGGTTATGGTGTTTCTTGTATCTAAGCATCATTTTCCGTTTTATATTTCGAATCATCACACGGTAAAAACACGCACAAGTTATGAAGTGCCCAATAAGACCAATTTATATAAAATTAAATATTATATATGTCAAGGTGCTATAATTGATGGGTTTTAAATCATAATGCATTATAATTAGTAAGAAGAACATAATAATATTATATATATATATATATATTATTATATTCTATATATAATAATATAATATTAATTATTTATTATATATTATATATATCGAAACATATATATATACTATATATATATATATATATATATCTATATATTAATATATATATATCTATATTATTATATATCGTGCAAGGAAAATACCACAAAGGGATAAAAGGTGATTACAATGTAAAGTCAACTACAACGGCACTTCACTAGCAGACTAAAGAGACGATATAAATGTAAGGATACATTTATACTTCTCTTTAGTCTGCTAGTGAAGTACCGTTGTAGTTGACTTTACATTGTATCACTTTTTCCTTTGTGGTATTTTCCTTCAGATATATATATATATATATATATATATATATATATATATATATATATATATATATATATATATATATATATATATATATATATATATATATATATTAAGCTGTGTGAAAAATACACGCCGACAAAAACACACTCATGCACATTCCCACACGTAATTACATGAACACTCACAAACAAGCACACACACATTCTGTCAGTGGAGTAAATCTTTTGAAGGTTTGTTGTTTCGGAAACAGAACACAGGTAGATCAGGATGTAAAATCTGACGGAAGGCAGTTAAAAAATTGAAGAACGGGATTCAGATTGAGAGGAAGAAGGGAACGGAGAGATGAATTTTCGACGTTGTATAGGAGCATTAAGGAACATGTGATTGAGGATATCATTAAAAGCACGGTGGCAGGAGATTGAAACTGTGGACTTTGAACAAGTACTTCCGTAGTTGACATGTATACATTCTCAATTTCACACTGAATCGAGGAGTGGTTGACAGGCTTATTTATATAAAAAAATTCAAAGAACATCTAGATTTTAATTATGTCAGTCACTCAGCAAAGATATCATCAATTATCATCATGCGAATTACAATAATCAATGCAGACTTAACTAAAGATAGTATTTAAATGTAGTGTACATTGAAAGTTGCCGTTTTCCCAAATGAAATGGGAGGCATCGATATATATATATATATAGTATATATATATATATATATACTATATATATATATATATATATATATATATATTATTATTTTTTTTTTGGGGGGGGGGGGGGCTTTTCACTTTTCTCTCCCTTACCTGATGTCATATCACCTCACTGCAACTGATTGATTAACTAATTGATTAAATTATATAAAAAATATAAACTTGTGAACTGAAAAGAGACAAACAATGAATTGGATCTACAGATTATATTAGGGGTGATATTTGTCGATAGGTTATAAATGTCTAGCAGCATCAGAAAATATTCCATGAGTTGTTGCAGAAAATTTGAATAAAATGAACAGAAATTTAAAAGCAATATATACCGCTTTTACAATCTGCATTAAAATTAACAAGAGCAACTTGTGATACCTTTCCAAATATTGAAAAGATAGATTATTCACTGGCCCTCATTTGCAAGGTATAATTCTCCTCTAATCCTATTCTGTTTTATTTTCTTTGTCCAGAGAGTGTATATAGTTTTGCTAAAGTCATATTCTAATCGGGCTCCATTAGCTAACCCTTTTGGCAAATAGTAGATACTTCAGTCCATGGTAAAGGAATAACGCAAATCTAATTCTTCATTGTTTTAGTACGAACACTATAAATGTAACGCATTCAGATTTTGTCTCTGCTATTAAGGCTCTAATATTATTACCTTTTGCCTACAGTTTATTTTTAGTGGATGTTGTACAGTTATTTGACATGATAAATTATTCCTATTCTCATTTATTTCCAGGTGATATAGTTTTCATTTGTCGGAATCTTCAGAGTTAGGGAGAGGATAAAACGAACTATTTTCTGTTTTAATTAACATTTGGATATTAAGTCAAGAACTACCATGTTTACTCTTTTAAGACATTTGACCATTTTCTTTAACTGCAAGGTAAGTCGCTTCTGCCTACTGTGTCATTTTTATTATTAGACAAACGGACGTGTTAGTAATAAAACCTAAAAGAAAGATTTTAGAGCAATGGAAAGAGGAACGCCGGACGAGGTGGGTCTAGCTCCATTGTAAACACAAAATGCACTATTTCTAATTGCATGTCGTAAAAGTGGACCTAACTTTGAACGAAGTCAGAGTCGGGTCTAACATTAAATCATTACACATAAAACGGTACATTGACCCCAAATTTCAGATACTGAGAGAGAAGATCACTGTATGAATATTTCATTTTAGTGATTAACTTTGAATTTTTTAATGAAATGTTTTTCACATGATTTACTGACACACAAAAACTATTTATTGATATACCCATGAAAATGGAAAGAAACCCTGTATCCATATACTGGGGAATTACATAGATTCCATTATATTTCACTAAATAAATAAAAATCCGCTTAACACCTTCCATATACAGGATAAAGAATCCACACACACACAAATACATAGGAAAAAGAGAATTGATTTTCCACTATAGACAGCCAAGTACTAGGAAAAGACATTGATGTCACTTTTATAAAAACCACTACTGACAAGTATGATAAAAAAAACGTCTTAATACCAAAAGACCAAACCAGCAACCTGTGTTCAGAATTAATTTGTCTAATAATTACTCTTAGAATTCAACTGAATTAAAGATTCGAAATCGAGAAATACTTGGATAAAACGTCTTTCTCCGATGTTTAATTGGGACATATTTCTGGAATAATTTCTCTCTCTCTCTCTCTCTCTCTCTCTCTCTCTCTCTCATTTTGTGCTTCTAGTCAATGGTTACAAGGAATCTTCATTCAAAATGCGTTTCTGACTTGATATTCCCGGTTTTAAGGTGCACGAATGGAAAAGGAGCTTTATTGTAAAGGGGAGGATCATTGTGTTTGAATGTAAAGGCGCATTTCAGACCGACATGTAAAAGCCGAGAACAATAACAAAATCATAGAATTAACATCTCAAGAGCAATGGCCTTTCATTGCTGTTTAATTCATGTGGAGAGTTTCGGAAGATGACCACGTTCATCTGTGTCTACACATTTCTTAGTTGTTTGTCTGTCGATCCAAAAGATCTTTCAAAGCTTAGTGATCGGATTAAGGGTAATGGATTCATGTTGCTGGAGTCCATTTCCGGATTCGGATGTAGATTTTCATCTTTCAAAAGAGCAAAGGTCAGAAGAAAAGAAAACGTTAAATGAAGGCAGACGTGTGAGATTAACCTCAACAATAACAATAGATCAGCGTAGTTTATAATACTAAAAGTATAGAGCATGGTTCTAATGTGTTAATTCCTTTAAGAATGTAAATAACATACAACGTAGATATGTTTCTTCTTAATCCTGCACAGACACCTGCGCTTTCCTACGATTCTTTTTGAAACAGAAGCAACTTTCGGTATTGCATTAGATTGAAAAATAATGGGAAGAATTGAAGGCCGCGGGATACTATTCTACATGGCACCTAAAGAGGATGACGAGGGATCAGTCATTAACCAAAACAATAGTGCTCTTGCAACTGTGAATATATTGAAAATACATCGGACATTTTATCCTGAATCGGTTTTTCATTTCTATGGTTATTTTGTCCAGTATTTTTATTTTCGGACTGCCAAAGTGATGTGTTGGGAAGCCATTCGTTCGATATTTTACCGTCATAGCATCGACAGAAACTGGATGATTTTCGGTTAAAGTACGCTTTTTCGAACAATAGCGATACAGAACTCATAGCCTATTTCACGGCCAGGTGCGCCTAGCTGTCTCTCCCTTGTTTCTTTAAACCTACACTCATATTCTTAGCAGTACTGAGATTTGAAACTGATGTGAAAAAGGGAAACGCTACGACAATAATACATCCAGACACAAACTCAGGGCTAAGAAAAATAACACATCAGTAGTACTAAATAGTATAAAAAATGCGTTAAAATATACTGGATATACGCCTGGATACGTTGTTACCAACGAAATGGGCTTTTTTGCCTCAACTAAGAAGTCGTACATAGATACTTCCGTCCTTACTAGAAATAGGTATACTACTTCATTTTGTCTTTCTTGATGCCCAACAATATTACATTAAAGAGGCAGATAGCCAAAGTCATTAGATCGATAGATAGATAGATAGATAGATAGATAGATAGATGGCGTGAGTTAACGGATAGTGATAGAAAGAAAGAGATGAGAGAGAAAGCACTTTCTTTTGTAAAGCTAAGTAACATCATCTCTTATAAATTTGTGACGAACAAATAAAGCGTTCAAAAGGCACAAGGAAATTTGATCCCACTGACCTCATCACTTTCAATATTACGCGAGTTAAATTGAGTTTTTTTTATCTGTGATCAAAAGGGGTTTGATTAACTTTCCTCTCTATTTTAGAAATTTTAATCGAGTGAACTCTGGGAATTTTCCAACATTAATCACCTGTAGCTAGCCGCGAGTTATAAGCTGGATAAGAGTGGCGTTTTTTTTCTGAATTATAGAACGAGAAACAGATTCTTTCTGAGGAAACTTTTAAAAAAAAATTTCCAATGTTCTCGATTATAAGGTTTAGGAATAAATTCTGGACTGATCAGTAGCACAGATACTACTGAATATCATTCTCATACTGTGAATGTTCCAATATATATATATATATATATATATATATATATATATATATATATATATATATATATATATATATATATCACATATATATATATATATATATATATATATATAATATATATATATATATATATATATATATATACAATACATATATCATATATATATATATATAGAATATATATATATATATATATATATATACTATATATATATATTTGAAAATTTATAATGTGTTTACCAGGAATGAAAATTCTCCTGCTTTGAATTTAATTGGAAAAATATGATTCTTTATATGCGGGTAATGAGACAAAAGGAGCTGTAATGACATGTTACATTGACAACTTCACACTGATGGATTTTAAATGTAGGATAGCCTATCATGAAGAGAAATTGGATAAGACATTTCGCAAACACATAAAGAAAAATCGTGCTAAAATGAAAAGTTGCATTTTACCCACTGGAGCCTGTCAAAATCAGCAAAACGTAGTGAAGTCAACCAAGAAAACTGTTTTATAGTTAAACATTCAGGGGACCTAATTAAAAAAAGCTACTCAAAATTTGTTCATAAGATGCAGTTTACTGAGAAACTGTTCCTATCCTGAGAAAGCAATATTCATACCACAAAAGAAGACATGATTCGATGAATTTGGGGAAAGAATACATATACGAATTCATAATTATTGACAATGTGTTGTTCACTGACAATTTTCTGTTTACATTCGTTGCCTTCGAGTTAAGGTTCCCGGATAGTACAATCTTTCCTCACCTTTACGTTACGTGCAAGAGAACGTCAGCGGGGGTGTGCGTTCTTCTTGCCTTGGTTTGAATTCCGTACATGAGGGTCCACTCCAGCACCCTTTATTTTCCTGGTTTAATCACTTACTTTCTGGCTGTTTGTTTATTTACGCATGTAACTTTCAATCAATTCATCTTTATTGAGGATTGCATTATTTAGCTTTTTTGTCTTTGGATTTTGTCTTCTTTTGATATGTCAGTGGTATTTGTATTTTTTTTATTATTATTATTATTATTATTATTATTATTATTATTATTATTTATTATTATTATTATTATCTTTACTACTACCTACTACACTACTATACTACTAATAATAATAATAATAATAATAATCATATAATAATAATAATAATATAATAATAATAATTGATAATAATAATAGTGAATTTCAGGTCCTGAAAAGCACAAGCGGTTTACCAAACGCTTAAACGTAAATCCATATGAGTGAGAAAGAGTTGCTTATTTTTACGACAGAAATTTTAATTGTAAAATGAACTTTGCTCCTTTTTTTGAGCTTTATGCCATCGTGCAGTCATTAAAAGAGCGTTTTTTTTTTTCTAAAAAAAGGTTGGAAATGCGTTTTTAAACTAGATATTGTGCCTGAAGAATTAGATCTAAAAATTACTGCTATTTGAATTACTCTAACAATTTTCTTTTGATGTAAAATTTCTTTGTCACTTAATCTCTTTAAGTAAGGGAAACGGAAATTATTTACATTTGTGTTCTAGTCAGAAATACGAGTTAGAATATTAACTTACAAAAATATTGTAATAGATTTGTACTTAGAGAAGAGTATTTCCTGACAAGAAATAAATTGATTTTTATATTGTTATCCAACGAAATGTTTTTCAAGCATCCTCTTGTAATAAGCTGGGATGGCAGATCAAATAACTCACAATGGTACAGATAAAGTTGAAAATGATAAAATTCATGGAAGCTGGCAGCACAAAGGTAAAGAAAAGGCTTTGACGACATTAAGAAAAGGATTACTTATGTAAATAAACTCAACTTGTACATTACCGTACATATTTTACGTAGTAGTATTTCCTCAATGACTGATGGTGAAGAGACAAGAGAAAAACAGTATTGCTTAAGGGATAGTTTGAAACCACCATTTATTTTTATCTTGGAATTATCCAGTATGTAAACAATGATTCCGATTAAATTTTCCCATAATAGTGCAGCGTACTTAGGGAATTTCTTTATGACTCAAAAGTATTTTCTAAAAACCAATTTTCCGTGAAGACTTTATGAATTGTTTCAGAACATCTTTACTTCCAGTTTTAGAAATAGTAACTTTGGGTTGAGAACTCAAATCTAGTTACAGACGTCCAGTAAGTCTCTCAAAACATGAAGCCAATACGAGACTTTATTGCAGTCACGTGTTTGAGGAATTGATACCACTTTCTTATGACATTCCTTTCAAGAGAGAAACTTAGAAACTGATTGTTGTGGAAGAATTAGATAATTTCTAACGTAATATCCAGAGTGAAGATGCAGGAACCACGTAGTAGATGAATGGTCAGGTAGGTGTTGAGAACAAGATAGACTATAAAGTTAAGGCCAAAGGACAAGTACTTGGATCTATGAGGTCATTCAGCGCTGAAACGGAAAATGACAACAGCTAAATAAACTCAAGAGACTTTTATTAACGGTTTGTAATTCTGAAGACTTTACGACAACTAGTTCAGTAATCAATTGAAATTATGATCGGTCATCATAAACATGAAAAGAATATTGAAAACATATGCCTTTAAGCTGCATATCAACACTCGCTTTAAACAATAAATACATGACATTAAAGTTGAGTGCTTAACTTTGTTAAATGGTTAACGGCTTCCATAGTACCAATGCATATATATATATATATATATATATATATATATATATATATATATATATATATATATCTATATATATATATATGTGTGTGTGTGTGTGTGTGTGTGTGCGTATGTATGTATGTGTGTGTTTTTTTTTTTTCGAAGAAATAAGGGTTGTGATAGGTTGCATGAACTCAAGCTTCACTGGCGTTCGCTGATCATTGAAAATGTATGTAAAATACTCATTATTACACATATAAGCTACTTCCAGATCTCTTGTGCACTATATGAAGATATAATTATATCTATAATCATAAGCATATTATTTATCTTTTCTATGACAGTAATGCGAGCACATAGAACATTTATATATTTAAACTTATTGGCATTTTCACTTAATTTATTCGTGTTTCTTTTTTAGGTCATCAAGTTGAGTGTCATAAAATAAAGAATGCCTTGGCTTATGAACTAATACATAATCGAAATTATGCTCAATTAAGCTACGTTTTGGGCTTCAAAAGATGTTACATTCCTTTTATATACGAACCATTATTAGCATAAAGAAAGAAAATCATAAAATGCCTTCACCAAATATGCACGTCTCCCGATTACGTTTGAAAGTGATGAACGGTATTAAAAGATCCACACGGAAGATTTTCATTTGACAATAAATGACCTCACATCTGCAAATAATGACTTTATGGTATACGACTTCGAAATTCACACAACGTTCCAATTAACACGACGACCCGTGGAATATGGAATCTTTTTCCACTGTCGCACAACACAATATTTTTCACTTTTCATGTTTAAAACGCCATCAGTCATGCACAAAGCTATACCCTAGTTTTAGCAAAGAGACAGCAAAAAAAGGAGAAATGTGTTTTATTCTCTCTCTCTCTCTCTCTCTCTCTCTCTCTCTCTCTCTCTCTCTCTCTCTCTCTCTCTTACTTACAAAACTGAATAAAACATGCTAAAATATAGAGTTGTTTTCGCTACGAATATATTTTCCCTTTTCATGACAGCCCTCCCATTTATTATGCTGGATCAAGTCCGAATACAATAAAAATAAGGAAAAATCTCCACTTCTTATACCTTAGAGCAGAAAGAGGCCGGATTCCCTCAATTTTAGGATACAACTCTATAAAGAATTTCCAGTTTAAATGACGATACTGAAGCAAAACCTATCTCGTATGTGTAGTGAGAAATTGATGATTTTTTTAATTGCCTCGAAAAAGAAAATTGTGAATATTTTAGCCTAAATTTACACCCGTTAAACACACGTCATACTGTGTTTAACTGTGTGTATGTAGGTCATATATAGCTTAGGTGTATAGGAAAATGTCTTTCCGTCGTAATATACAAATATTAAAAAATTAAATGATATTTACAGTTTAGTAAAAAAAAAAAAAATAACAACCTGTGTATTCTTACTTGCATCTCTCTTAAACTTTCCAACCATCGTATCACCCTTGCTTTAAATTAATAAAATCAGTATTTGGCGATCCCTTCTTATATTTAATTTAGATTAAAATTCTCAGTATGATTTTTATTCCTTATCTTATAAGATAATCTGGTTTTATCTGTCTCTTGAACTCGTAAGACCCATTGAATTTTCATTGTTTATATCATTAAGAAAATGAAGAAGAAACTACATTTAGCTCTACAGTTTTTGTCCGTCTATTCTGCTACCTATATGTCCTGGGTATGGTAATATAGACGTATATCTTAAGGATACCCTCATTTCATCCTCTCTCCTTTGCATGGTGTCTGAAAAAAAAGTTCATTTTATCAACAAGGAAACTAAAAATTTTGGACTGGTCAAATAAGTCCCTGGAAATAGGCAAAGCCCTTTCCAAAGGCCAGGCCTGCTTCCTCTTGTACCATGGCCACCGAGAGATTAGGGCCTGGAGGATTCAACATCATTAGGGGTTTTTTTTTTCGAAAGAAAAGTAGTTCTGACTGACTTCTATTTCACTACTACTTTATTTAGTATTCATCTAAATTCAGTCAGGGGTCACACCGCTGATTTTTTTTTTACAGTGAATTACTAAACTTTTTTGTTATCATTTTTTTGAAAAAAAACGGATTCTGATACTAAATATAAGTTTGCAGAGTTTTTTGTGACGATGACCTACTTTTGTGTAGTCCCAAATTGCAAGGTGAGTTGTGATACAGGGCCCAAAGTCAACATATTTTCTTTTCCCAGGAACGACGAACTCGCAGCAAGATGGCTAAGAGCCATAAAACGAGAAAAAAAAGTTAAGTTTATCTTAGTTTATCCAGACCACTGAGCCACTTAACAGCTTTCCTAGGGCTGGTCCCAAAAGGATTAGATTGGTTACTTAGCAACGGGACCTACAGCTTATTGTGGGATCCAAACCATATCATATCGAGAAAAGAATTTTTGATCATCAGAAATAAATTCCTGTGGTTGGCAGCAGGGGGGGAAGGGGGGCGACTCGTGCTACCTGATTGATAGGCTACCACCCTGATCAAATATAGCAAAGTAGGTATATAAATATACTTTAGTTTTCCATAAGTACTATTGATATTGTAATATTTTTAGTGGAAAATTGTTTTAGTTTTTTACTATCATCAATAGCTTAGGATGATCATAAATTTATTATACAGATACATTTGCTTTAATTACTATGATGTATTCATTTGTGATATTCGGACACTTTAATATTCGTTAATGGGTAATAGTTTTAATATATTGCAAATTTGTGTTCAGGTTTGCAGTTTACATTTCGTGGCCACAGCAGTATTTCTCTGCGGCAAGTATATGAATGTGAAAAGAAGCTGAGGAAATGTCTGTTCTTAAAGGAAAACTACCATCCCATGACAGCGAGTACATGTAGCTATTAATGACGAAATTAATTGGAATGATATAGAAACCTGAAACCACTCCACTGTAAAAGGTACTCTACGTCATGTGTCTTTGCAAGTAACTTCGAATGATTTCGATAATTGCAAGAACCTACTTCTAATTATCACATGTTCACCAGGCTACTGAATTCAATCTGTTTACAAAGAAAGGAAATATAATTCTTGTAAATGAATGATAAATGGAGCGCATGATGAGGAGACCTTTCCAGAAAATCACAAAAATCTTTCAGAAATGAGTAGAGGCTCTTTATTATATCTTCTTGGCACGGCAGTAAATATTGTTATATAGTATTGATACATAATAATGAATGAATTAGCAAAAATACTAAATTCAAAGCGAACGATGATCAGAGAAATTTCGTCTCAGTGCTCATATATATGTAATACTCTTGTTGGAGATGATGCCCTGTTTTCATATGAATTTTGCGACTTAGGACACTACACTGAACAAATAGTGAAAATGATGTTATGGAACTTCAAAAAGTTGGACACTATTACGAAAGAAAAAAGATATTGGTTTCCAAAATACTTCCAGCATTTCAAATACAAATTTAAATCGTAATTTTTTATATTTATAACACTAATTTATGATTATGATTATGTTTTGCAAAGTCGTTGCAACTTTTTGTTTACTTACATGCATATAACTTGTCTTAATGTGCTATTTTTTGGACTAGCATTCTAATTTTATCATCCTTAAATTATATCTTTCACTTATCATCCTTAAATCAATTCTTTTATTCATCAACCTCA
Organism: Macrobrachium nipponense; assembly: GCF_015104395.2. NCBI lineage: Eukaryota > Metazoa > Arthropoda > Malacostraca > Decapoda > Palaemonidae > Macrobrachium > Macrobrachium nipponense. The sequence continues at coordinate 13,473,587 of NC_087220.1, read as the reverse complement.
AGTAAATTCTTAAAGTCAACAGGTTTTCACAAATGTTGAAGAAAGTTCATCCGGGCTGCGGATTAAAGCACAAACCTGTACTACCGTGTACTACCTTCTCTGTTCTCCCTCTCACATAGAGCCGGCCTTCTCTCTCTCTCTCTCTATCTCTCTCTCTCTCTCTCTCTCTCTCTCTCTCTCTCTCTCTTAATTCCCAAGATTGTGGGATGCTATGTTACAAAACACCTTAAACGTCTCTCATTATTTTCATGTAATTGAATAATATTACATTATTGTTTTTCAAAACGAAAGACCGTCCAACTCTTTTGTCTATCTAGAATAACATAAAAAGTGTATAATCTCTTTAGCATCCGGAAATGTTACGAGCCCAACTAAAGCACTTAAAACGGAAGAACTGGAAATGAATTATAATTATATTAAATTATGAAGACCATTCTTAAATACGGACAGTGCTTTATTTGCCAGTGTAGTCTATGTTAATGCAAATTTCTTGATCACTTTCAGTTGCTTGATTCCATACGTTTTTTCTTTCTTTTTACTTTAAGTGAAGACTTTGGTGGTTAATTGGGTGTCCCTCCCCTTCGACCAGGACATCAAGGAAGGGAAGGCAGCGGTCTTCACTGCGTTCAATTGTTACACGGAGGATAGGATGCTGGCGGATGGCGTGCCTCAATTCCTCAATTTCTTCTCGGGAATTTGCCAAGACAAAGATGTCGTCGATATACATCACGTAAATTTTTGGCTGGTTGTTGCTCTTGAAGACCCTTTGTTCGGCAGTTCCCATATAGAAATTGGCGAACAGGACTCTGAGGGGAGCCCATCGCCACACCGTCGATCTGGGTGAACATATGTCCACGGTGGTACGAGAAGGGGACCTTATATGTACAAATTTCAAAGCAACGGCATGGAAGGCGTATTCAGGGATGTTCAGAACGGGCGGAGGGGTCCCTATACACTCTGTCTGGTTTTATCTCCAGGGACGTTGTGAATATAATAATAATATAATAAATAATATAATAATAATAATAATAATAAAATAATAAAATAATAATAATAATAATAATAATAATAATAATAATGGGGAGAATAAACACAGATTTACTGAGATCACGACAGTCACCATCAGACAAACAAATAAAGAAAATGCCCAGCTGGAAAGCTTCAGGTCCCGATGAAGTCCATGGATACTAGCTCAAAACTTCAAGCCCTTCACCCACGAATAGCTGAAACAACTCCAGCATCGTATCACAAACCACCATGCACCCAAATGGATGACCATAGGGAGAACATCCTTAGTACAAGAAGACAAAAACAAAGGAAAATATAGCAAGTAACAATAGGCCTATCAATCTGCCTACGAGTAATGTGGACGTTCCTAACAGGTATCATCAGTGAAAGGCTATACAACTACCTAGAGGTTACAAGTACCATCCTCCCACCAACAGAAACGCTGCAGACGGAAGGGTAGTGGCACAGAAGACCAGCTCCCGACAGAAAAAATTGTAATGAAGAACAGTAAGAGAAGGAAAAACCTAAATAAGCATGACATAGATTGACTATAAGAAAGCCTTCGACTTGATAGCACACTCTGGAGCCTGTGTAGGATGTTACCTTGCAGTAATCTGTGGTACTAGCACCAAACTGAGAGAGTATTAGAAACGATCAGGAAAGATTCTCTGGGACTATGGTACCAGAAACAGATAGGGTGATACGTGCCAATAGGCAGAGGTGATGGTGATCGACAAAATCAAGAAGAAAGTAGTACTCATTGATGTTGCAATACCATGGAACTCCAGAGTAGATGAAAAAAGAAAAGATAAAAATTTGATAAATATAGACATGAAAATAGAAATAAGGATATGGGATATACCAGTGGAAATTGCATCCATTATCATAGGAACAATAGGCACGATCCTAAGATCCCTGTAAAGGAACCTGGAAAATTTTTTTTTGAAGTAGCCCCTGGACTCATGCAGAAAAGTGTGCAATTATAAACCGCATATAGTAAGAAAAGTGAGAGACTCATAAGGAGGTAGGATGCAACTCGGAATTCCAAACTATAAAAACCACTCAGTCGAGTAGGATGACTGGTGCAGACCATAAAAAAAATAAATAATAATAATAATAATAATAAATAATAAATAATAATAATAATAATAATAATAATAATAATAATAATGATAGGCTCGATCCCAAAGATCTGTGAAAAGGAATCTGGAAAAAACTAGAGGCTGAAGTAGCTCCAGGACTCATGCAGAAGAGTGTGAGCCTAGAAAAGGGGACATAGTAAGAAAAGTGATGGACTCCTAAGGAGGCAGGATGCAACCCAGAACCCCACACTATAAATACCACCCAGTCGAATTGGAGGACTTTGATAGACAAAAAAAAAAAATAAATAAATAAATAAATAAAATAATAATAATAATAATAATAATAATAATAATAATAATAATAATAATAATAATAATATAATAATAATAATAATAATAATAATAATAATAATAAGAAAGACAGTATTGATGTTCCTGTTATCCACTGCCCAAACCTTCCCCATTAATATACTGAACCCAGTAAGGATGAAAGTCATGTCACTTAATGCAATCCTTTGGTCCTAATGTCTGTTCTATTTTCTGGCGTAATTTCTAGCCAAAATCAGTATTTCTGTGGGCTTAATTGGATTTCCTGTTCAAGTGCCACAAAACTTACTGGTCTGTCAACACATTTGATGACAAGAATTGAGACAAAAATTGGAATGCATCCCATTATTGGCGTTGACATGAAATCTTTAAAATACTGCACTGCTTCCATTATTCTCTTCTATAAAGGTATTAATTTTTAACAATTAAAATTAAAGTTAACAGAATGAGTGCGCTATTTGTTCCCTTTTCTAAAAAAAATATTTTTGAGCCATTAACATAGAAAAACGTGTATATAACATTATCTAAAAAGAAAAAAGGAAATTTCAAAGATGGTTCAGGTGCCTACTAATATCATTACAAAGGAAAGGCCAACGAAAGAATCTAAAAGCATAGCCATCATTCATACAGAACTCACGAGGAGAAAAGGTATTAAAAAAGTTAACATATGAGTTTAAATTTGTATAACTATGTATACAGCCTGCATTGAATCAATTCGGGTTTCCGGGAGAAGGACGAGATAAGAGCTATTTTCCTTCCTTTCTCTTCTGGTTGTTAAAAGGTATAATTAACTGCTGGAATGGTTACAGATATTCCAAGTACCAAAAATAAAACCTCAGTCTCATCTTATGTAA
>NC_087220.1:13454970-13462470 GCF_015104395.2 Macrobrachium nipponense | reverse complement strand
TTTTGCAACTTTTGTTTTTAAATTTCAAATTCTTAGCTTTATTGTAATTTATTTATGCTATCTATTTGTAAAGCCCTCGAAAATGTAATGAAGACGTTACGAAACGTCGGGAATAAATTGACCCTTCCAGCAAGTCTTTATGTCCTTCCCCTCATTGATGTATATCCGGCTGTGGCCACCGCGTGTTTGGATATATATATATATATATATATATATATATATACTTATATATATATATATATATATATATATATAATATATCTATATATATATATATATAGGATAGATAGATAGATAAAAGATAGATAGATAGATAGATAAATATATTTCATATTACATTCTTTGTATTATTTTGCAGTCATTTTTGAAATAATAATCAGTCATCAAGAAAAGGTCAAAACTATCAAAAATATTGTATTAAAATTAAATTCTTTTTTAAGCTGCTTTTAATTTCAAATTTTTATCCTATTTTTAGCATATTTTCTAAATAATATTTTTAAACAAAAAAAAAAAAATTCAGTCATCAAAAAAAGAGGAAAAAAAAACAAAAAATATTGTACAAAAATTGATATATTTTTGGAAAATTTTTTATCCTACATTCATTGTCATATTTTCAGACGATTATTTAGATGATTTTTGAAAAATGAGAAAACTATCAAAAGTATTATATATAATTAATTAGTAAAATCTTTTTTATATTATATATATTCCAATTTTAACGCAATTTTCGAAATAGAACCACTAATAAAAATGGGAAAAAAACTCATCCGAATATTTTGCAAAAATTTAAATATTTTTTTAAAAGGTTTTTTTTTAAATTTTTTTTTGTGGTTACATTTATTGTCCTATTTTTAACAAATTTTTAAAATGATTTTTGAATAAAAAATCTGTCACCAAACCATTGAAAAATCTCAAAAATTGCGCCCTAAAATTAAAATTTTTTGTTTTTCCTATTTTTAGCCGATTATTAAAAGGAGTTTTGAAACTAAAATCAGTCATGAAAAGAAGGAAAACTAATCAAAAATATTTTTAATAAATAAAAAAAACGAATTACGTTATTTTTTCATTCATTGTGTTATTTTTTAGGGTATTCTCAAATGATTTTTGAAATAAAAATCAGTCAGAAAAAAAAGGGAAAAGTGGCAAAAAATATTATATTAATCTGAATTTATCTTTTTTACAGTTTTTTTATGTTATGTTCATTGTCCAAATATTTTAGCCAACTTTAAGTGATTTTTTGGACACGAAATCAGTATCAAAATAAGGGCAAAAACTAAGGGTTTTTGGACAGAAATCAGGTATCAAAATAAGGCAAAACTATTGTAAAGTTAGTATTTTATATTGATATATTTTAATCTTTTTTCTGTTTAATCTATCTTTTTCATCGATTTTATAGTGATTTTAAAATTAAAAACGGCCATCAAAATGAGGACAAATCTCTCAAAATAATTGCACAAAAATGGAAAAAAATAATTTGTTCGTAGCTTTTGATTTCCATATTTCATGCGATATGTTTAGGCTTTTGAAAATGATTTTGGAAATAAAAAGTTATTATTTACTACTGAATGATATCTACCGGCTTTTACTGTCTTACCACAGCAACTGTTTTTTTGTGTGTGTGTGTGTGTTTACGAACCTTGCCAACGGGATTATCATATCCCGTGGCAGAAGAAAAACGATTGCTGTTTGTAGTTTTCCTCTTTAGATAAAAGTTTGTTAGGTTCTTTTTCTTCTTCTTCTTGATAAGATTTGCAGGATCAGTCGGTTTCATAGCTTTATATAAACAGAATTTAGTGTCTAGTGAATATGAGACCACAATTTTCCTTTTTATTTTCTCTGTGAAACTGAAATAATGTCAGACAACTTAAAATCGAAGTAGATATAATTAAATAAAATGTGAGACAACATAAACACACGAATAATTAATGAAATAAAATGTGGGACATCTTAAATAGACGTAGAAATAATGAAATAAAAAGCGACACAACTTTAACGGACGTAGAAATAATGAAAAATCAAAAAAAAAACGTGAGACAACTTAAACAGATGTAGAAACAATGGAATAAAAAGTGACAAAACTTAAAAGTAGTAATGAAACAAACAAAACGTGATACAACTTAAATATGCATAGAAATAATGAAATAAAAAGTGACACAACTTAAATAGATGTAGAAATAATGAAATTAAAAGTAAGGCAACTTACATTGACGTTAGAAATAATGAAAATAGAAAGTGAGAAAACTTAAACAGACGTAGAAAATAATGAAATAATATGTGATACAACTTAAATATGCGTAAAAAATAAGAAATTAAAAATGAGACAAATTAAATTGACATATAAATAATGAAATAAAATGTGAGACACTTAAACAGCGCAGAAATAATGATATAAAATGTAAGGCAACTTAAGCAGACATAGATATAATGAAATAAATGACAGACAACTTAAACAGACGTAGAAATAATGCAATGCACAGTAAATTTCATGATAAAGATTTAGGAGGAAAGCGGTCAATAGAGGAAAAGAGGTTTCTGGCGACTCCTTTGGTAAACATTGACGATGATGATCAGTTATAATGACATAGGTAAGGATGGAAAAATCTCTCTCTCTCTGTCTCTCTCTCGTGCGCAAAATTCAACTGGTTGCGAATTGAGTGACTATCTCTCTCTCTCACTCTCTCTCTCTCTCTCTCTCTCTCTCTCTCTCTCTCTCTCTCTCTCTCTCTATATATATATATATATATATATATATATATATATATATATATATATATATATATATATATATATCTCATTTACACAGAAAAATATAATCTACAAGTGTCTGGTATTAGTAACGCTGACAAACAAGCATCGTTTCCTGAACAGATATCAAACTTACTAGCATATCAATGATGGCGATATATTGTTCTCTCTCTCTCTCTCTCTCTCTCTCTCTCTCTCTCTCTCTCTCTCTCAAAGGAAGCATCGTTTACTGTACAGATGTTAAACTCGGCCACCTGATTTTATTTTCAAGAAAAATTTTTAAAAACTCAGTACATCTGCATTGCAATCTTGAGCAAGAACATCTACAAAACCACAGCACCGACAACAACTGTTTTGTCTAAATTGTTCCTTCGTAACGGTACAGCCGCCAATTGGCAATACGATAGTCACTCTCAGTTCGCAACCAGCTGCATTTTCCGAGAGAGAGAGAGAGAGAGAGAGAGAGAGAGAGAGAGAGAGAGAGAGAGAGAGAGGCGTAACAGCATTTGAAGTTAGATCAAGCGTACGAAATCGCTCAATGACAGACCTATTATACCATACTCGTACCGTCAGTATGTATCTAATGAGATATAAATAAATAAAAAGAAATAAGAAATAAAATAAACACAAGGTAAATCCCCAGAAGAACAATATTCTATTGTTGCACACATCACAACATTACAAAGAGAGCGCCTGACTTGAAGTTATTTCAAGAAAGCTAATATACTGGAGACATATGATAAATTTCCGTTTTTTTCTCGAACATATAAGAAACAAACGGAAATTTCCACGGTAAGTAGAAAATCCAAAACTTCGAAGGCATAAAATCACATGTACTTGCATTATCCTCACGGATCACGCCTATTTGACTACGACTTCCTGCAGAGTGGTGAAGCAGACCTCGGGAGATTCAATGAATTATGAAATTTAAGATATACAGGCAGGCACTAGGGGTCCACTTCCGCCCATTTGGTCGCTGAAAACCACGGAAGGAGGGAGCTGGCATGGCTGGACATCAAGACAAAGAGATCCAGAAAGGAAAGAGACGAACGACAAGGAGGATCTGAAGCTGCCACGAAGGAGGGATAGTTGGAGAAGTTGACAAGAAGGACAGCAATACAAAATGAATATAAAGAATAGCTGAGGGGAGCCACACAAGTACAGAAGCTCCAAACGCGAACATCGGCCTAACAATCACCTGCAGGCTAAAAAACAAACCAATCATAGGCAATCTGACAAACAGTATACGTTTAAGGCTTCTCAAGAAATGGCTACTATCCAGACTTAAAAAAGATGCTAAATCTAATGTGGCTGAACGCTCCTGCTCATTTCCTCAAGCACCATTCTTTCTCCAAAGTCTGGAGTCCCAGACTTCACTCTCTGCCATAGCATTGGTCATCCCCACTAACGTGCTGCTTCAGATCTACTGGAATCTCTTCCTTGAAGGGTGGGAAGAATGCAGCAGAAATGAATAGGAGAAATATAATAAGAATTCACCTCAGTCAAGGACAGGTTTTCCTTGGAGTTGTTTTAGAATCCTTGAGGCTCCGAGTCCTGCCTGCCACCCAGTGAAGTTCGACCTAAGAAGGAATAGTGAAATGAGAGTCACATGCTGACACAAAGACTCAAGATACAAAGTTGCAAGCCCAAGATCCTTAGAAGCAAGCTTTGAAGACTTCAAAGTTCTCATGCGTCTGATTTGAAATCCAAGATAAACGGAAGCTCAGAGAAAAGAATACCAACTAAGGACAACGATGCGACAGCCCTAAGAGCTTTCCAGGAAAAAACAAGCAGGAGTCCTGGTACTAGATGTGAATGGATGGAATCCTGGATTGCAGAAGACAAGGGAGGATCTCAAGGTGAGACTTAGGAAAAAGCAGACAGCTTCAACGATGGAGGAATAGTTGGAAAAGTTGACAACAAGAAGAAAAGAGAGGAAGAGCTAATAGATACAAAGTTAATAGCTAAAGGAAAGCCACAGAAGTATGGAAGCTCTAGACATATTTGGAGAGAAATGCACTGAAAAATGAGGCCTCCGAAGAAAATCTCATCAAATAGACAGCATAAGGAACGTAAACATCGGCCTAACCTTCACCAGCAGACCAAAACTCAAACCAGTCATTAGGCAATAACAGGGGAGGATGAAGATTCAGAAGCACGAAAAGATTTCCAAACAGAAGCAGGAGACCTGAGGACCAGATGTGAGCAGATGGAATCCTGGATTGCGGAAGGAGTCGTCAGTGACTTAGTATATCAGATGAATATGAAAAGGAACAAAGGAAAATAAAAGCTATAGCAAAAATGTTGATGAACTAGGAAACAAATATGTCATACTGCGAGAAGCAAAGGAAATGACAGCAACCTTTTTGGTGTACCCTGTGCCAGGTAAGTCTCATTCCAATTACAACTAGAAGCAATCTATTTGGTGTACCCTGTGCCAGGTAAGTATGCATCTAATTACAACTAGAAACACTCTATTTGGCGTACCCTGTGCCAGGTAAGTATGCTTCTAATTTCAACCAGAGGAAATATATTTGGAATACCCTGTGCCAGGTAAGTATGATTCTAATTATAACTAGAAGTAACCTATTAGGAATACCCCGTGCCAGGTAAGTATGCTTCTAATTACAACTAGAAGCACTCTATTTGGCGTACCCTGTGCCAGGTAAGTATGCTTCTAATTTCAACTAGAGGAAATCTATTTGGAATACCCTGTGCCAGGTAAGTATGATTCTAATTATAACTAGAAGTAACCTATTTGGAATACCCCGTCCCAGCTAAGTATGCTTCTTATACTTAACAACATGATGCAATCTATTTCGAATACCCTGTGCCAGGTAAGTATGCTTCTAATTGCAACTAGAAGCAACCTATTTGTAGTACCCTGTGCCAGGTAAGTATGCTTCTAATTACAACTAGAGACCATATATTTGGCATACCCTTTACCAAGTAAGTATGCTTCTAATTACAACTAGAAGCAAACTATTTGGTGTACCCTGTGCCAGGTAAGTATGTTTCTGATTACAATAGAAGCAATCACAATTAGAAGCAATCTATTCGGCGTACGAAGTGCCAGTTAAGTAAACTTCTAATTACAACTAGCAGCAAGTTATTTGGTTTGTACATTGTGCCAGGGAAGTATGCTTCCTAATTATCAATTAGAAGCAATCTATTTTGGACGTACCCGTGTGCCAAGGCAAGTAAGCTTTGTCAAGTTACCAAAACTGGAAGCAATCTAATTTGGTGTAACCCTTGTTCCAGGGGAAGTATTGCTTTCTAAGTCAAAACTAGAGCATACCCTATTCAAGTATGTATCTTCTAATTACAATTGGAAGCAATCTAAATAGTCTACTGTGTGCCGGGTAAGTATGCTTCTAATTTAAACTACAAGGTATGTATTTGACGTACCCTGTGCCAGGTAATTATGATTCTAATTACAACTAGAATATGCCGTGCCAGGTAACTATGCTTCTAATTACAACAAGAAGCAATCTATTTTGAATACCCTGTGCCAGGCAAGTAAGCTTTCTAATTACAATAGAGGCAATCAATTTGGAGTATCCTGTGTCAAGTAAGTATGCTCCTAATTTACAACTAGAGACCATATATTTGGCATACCCTGTGTCAAGTAAGTATGCTTCTAATTACAACTAGAGACAATCTTTTTGGCTTACTCTGTGCCAAGTAAGTATACTTCGAATTACAACTAGAAGCAATCTATTTGGTGTAGTCTGTGCCAAGTAAGTATGCTCCTAATTACAACTAGAAACCATATATTTGGCATACCCTGTGCCAAGGAAGTATGCTTCTAATTACAATTAGAAGCAATCTATTTGGCGTACCATGTGGCAGGTAAGTATGCTTCTAATACAACTAGAAGCAATGTATTTGGTGTACCCTCTGCCACATACATATGCTTCTAATTAAGACTAGAGACAATCTATTTGGCATACCCTATGACCAGTATGTAAGCTTCTAATTGCATTTAGAAGCAATCTATTGAGTGTACCCTTGTGGCAGGAAATTATGCTTCTAATTACAACTAGAAAGAATCTTTTTGGTGTACCCTGTGCTAGGTAAGTATGTTTCTAATTACAAGTAGTAGCTATCTGTTTGCTGTACCCTGTGCCAGAATGTATGCTTTTAATACAACTTACAACCCTGCTTTTTAATTACAAACTAGAAGCAATCTCCGTTTGGTGTACCTTGTGCCAAGTAAGATATTATTTTCCTTTTAAAAAAAAATTTTTTCACCAAAAAAATTAGAAGTAATCTATTTGGTATACCCTATGCCAAAGCAGTATTATTCAAATAATGACTAGAAGCAATTTGTTTGGTGTACCCTGTGCCAGGTAAGTATGCTTCTGATTAGAACTAGAAACAATATATTTAGAATACCGTTTGACAGGTAAGTATGCTTCAAATTACAACTAAAATCAATCTATTTGACGTACCATGTGCCAGGTAAGTATGTTTCTAATTACAACTAGGAGCAATCTATTTGGCGTACCCTGTGCCAGGTAAGTATCCTTCTAATTACAACTAAAGGCAATCTATTAGAAATACCCTGTGCCATTTCATTACTAAACCGAATGTTTTAACTGTCCCAAAAATGAAGTTTTATGCATTCTTTTCATTTACCCATGACCTTAAATGTCACAAAAAGTTCACAGAAATAATTCAGGAACATTTTCATGTCATAGACGCAAATTACCTCCTAAGAACCCTTTCACCATCGGTTCACTCTTTACCTCG
>NC_087220.1:13437470-13442470 GCF_015104395.2 Macrobrachium nipponense | reverse complement strand
AAATTTGTTTTGACCAATATATCACCGCTTCAGTCAAAAGAAATAAAAGGAAATTAACAAAGTAGAGAGATAAAAATAACGCATAAAATGCGTCATATTGGCGGTTTTGTTCCAGCTTATTGCTTAAGATATAGAGTGTGTTGATATAAAACAATATTTCCTGCTCGTTTGCCATTTTAGCTTAAGCTTTGAAAGACGTATAGTAAATAATATAAAACGTTTTTTACTCTCTCTCTCTCTCCTCTCTCTCTCTCTCTCTCTCTCTCTCTCTCTCTCTCTCTCTCTCAGACATTCATACATAATACACAGCCTAACACATTTGGATGTTTTTCTATATGTAACAGAGTTTAAGTATACAACGTGCAAATATTAAATGCCAGTGAAAGTGCTGTTCCAGCGATAATTTGCAATACTATGGTATTAAATTCATGGCATATTGCTTATGATAAATAATTTTTTAAATGTCAGTTTTCGTAAATAGTGAGAAAATTCCCATGACTTCGTCATCCATTGCTTTTTGTCAGTGAATTCTCTTCTAATTGTTCATTAGTTTCCTATGTCACTGGGTGATAAAATTACATTCAGCCCTCGTAAGACATTCTAGTTTAATTTATGTATACATTCTATGTGTGACATATGGAAAAGAGTACAATAAAAATTATTAACCTCTCCTGCCACTAGTAATTGTCATGTGTTCATAAGTGACCTATATTTTTGTCCTTAATCTCCAGGGAAATGTGTGCAGGCGTTTATGGCATTCTCAGGCGTCTCTCGCAGGGACACAGAAAATGTTCTCAGGTTTTTTTTTTTTCTATTTTCATCAAGCCGAATACATAAAAATCAATGTCAGTTATTGAAAACAGCAATGACATTACAATCACTTGCGCATGCATAGCATTGCACGGATGCATGTTTACTTGTCAAGTTAGGTTGGATTAAGATTTATCATTCTTTTGTATATGAATGGTTCTCACTAATTTATGATTCCGACTACATTCTCTTAGTTGTCCTCTCTTCCAAATCTTTGAACGAGATACAATATTGTAATAGTTGTAATTAGTAATTTACCACACAACCTATATGATCTTTTTTTATATCTATAAATTTCTAGTCATCACATCACTTTTTTTTTAAATCAGTATTTAGCAATCCCATCTGTCATACCTTTCGATTTAGAATAAATCTTTGGCATGCCTTTATTCCTGAAAGAGATATAAATAGACTAGGTTTATACGATTAATCCGGTTTTATTTGTCTCCTAAACTGAGAAAAGTCACTTAATTTGCATTGCTTGCATCTTTAAAAAATCAAGGGCCTTTAGAATAGACTAAGTCTCCTGAAAGGTCGGGCCTGCTTCTTCCCATACACATTTCAATGCTCTCTCCCCACTTTCCACGATGGCATTGCCCAGTGACCCTGGGTTAAACAGGTAATGCCGTTTAAATCTTTGTCTTTAACAGGGTTATTTAATTATGATGTGTGATTTAGCAAAACATTTGTTTCCAAAGTTGGAGAGATGCTATAGATTTGTGTTATTTTAGTATTCTTCAACTTCCTTTGAAGATTTTCCAACCCGCAATATGCTGCAACTGTTCCTTTCCAGTCGCTTTCCCTATTTTTGGTTCCTATTCTGTAAAGGCACAATGTGAGCTTCAGAAACAATTTTTTTCCCTTATGTAACTCGGGGTTCATTTTAATTATGCAGAGATTTCCCTCTAAGGACATCATCATTATGCCTGAAAACAACCTTGTAGCCTACCTCAGATAAACTTTGGGAAACCTTTTCCAACTCACTAATATAGAAAATGTTCTTTGTTCCAAATATACTTCTCTTCATTATAAAATGTACATTTTTCGTGGTAGAAAGTTTCGTTTAGAAAGAATTTCGACCACTACAATCCTTTAAAAACATGGAAAATAGAACTGGAATTATTATCGAGGAGGTTGGTTTCACAATATTCTTATGTCGTTTTGCATTATACCATAATTTGAAAAATAATGTAAATCGTGGTTCGAACACCAGCCTTTTGATAGAAACTTTTCTTGAACGTAGACTGCTTCAAATATCCCATTATATTGAGGACATAATTGCTAAACTTTCTACTTTCCGAAAGAAATATCATGAAATCTTTTTCATTCATTTTAGATAAAAGCTTTGCGCCAACAAGGACCAACGCTTGCACTGAATCAGGGCAAAGGTATTCAATGCAAAACGAACGAGCAAACAAATCTGCATTTCTACCTGGTACTATTTTCTTAACTTTCAAAACAACTAGGTCAGGAATATGAATGATAGGAAGCAAAGGACTTTGAAAAAGTTCCATGTAAAGGTTAACCAAACTAAGATGGAGGCTACAAATTTTACACTGAAGGTTTTGGGGTATCTGTGTGGCAGTTGAGTAAGTAGTAAGTGTTCAAGGAGAGGATGCACATTTAACGTTATGTAAGACAATCGTAGAGCATAACAAACAAACACCAACAGCATTTTTTATCCAATGAACAACACATTATGGTAAGTTACCCAAGCAATATTAACAAGCATAAAAAGAGTAGCTACAGGGTGTGATGGTAATTGCTTCATAGCAAAGGAAGATAAAGGAAAGGAGAACGCATTTTCGAGAAGTTCGGCAGTAAGGAGGTTTTCGCACCCGTGTTGGAGGCGTCTTTTCCTCGCGGCTGTTCTAGAATCGTCGGGCATGTTGTGGAGCGCAAAAACGCGCCAATGTTACGTGAGAAACGCCGCGATTTTCTGATGTAATACCTCGTCTAGATTCATCTAAGAAGTTCTAGAAATCCCTGGAGTCGGTGACGTTCGCCTTAGGCTCCGCCCCCAGAGTTCCGTATAAATACGACGGAGGAAGTAACAGCAGGAGGAGGAGATATAGGGAGTGATCGTAAGAGGAAGAGATCGTAAAAGAGAGGGATCACCAGTTAGTAAGAGCCACAGATCAGATTATCAGTGAGAGATCAGCAGCAGTGATCGTCAGAGAGAGACTAGAGACGAAGGAACCGATGAAGTATCAATCAAAAGAAGAGTTGTTCGAGTGTTGGTTTGAAATTGGTCTAGTCGTCTTCCGGTGTGGACGGCCGAGTTGTCTCTACGTTGAGCAGACTTCGGAGAAGAAAAGGGGAAAGAAGCCACCTCTTCGAAGTGCCAAACTGATTAGCAAGTATTCGAATTGCCTCACGGTTTCCCCCAGTTCATGCATTGTAAGATTCTATCTTTTTATGTAAATAGGAGATACGATTCTGCATTTACCTTTGTTAGTAAGCTTGTAAATAAACCTTTGTTGTGTTAGTGTTTCTTTCTATATTCGTATCCCCAGTGTCAACTTTTTGTGTTGATATATCTTTTTTTTTTTATTATTATTATTTCATATCGAACCTGAAGCGGACCTCTCTCAGAGGCCGTAACATAGTGTCGACCCTTTCCAGGATATTTCGACACCGTACCATTGTCTCTGAGATCTCAGATCCGTAACACAGGGCCTGCTTATCAACCGTTCAGTTGTTTATCTGTGATTTGGGAAGTGTGGGCCAAATATTAAGATTGGTGAGTCGTTCAGTTCTGTTGTCTGCTTATGGCCAAATAATTTTTAAGATATCTTTTTCTATAAACAACATTACGATACAGACTATTACTAAATATGGAAGAATTGCCGTTAATAAATTACATTTCTATAAAATCATGACGACCATTCTAAAATAGGGATAGTAGTTTAATTTCAAGTAACCTATTTTATGATAATATTGCTTGATAGTTTTATCTCGTTGATTCTATAATTTGTTCTTTGTTTTTATTTTAATTTCCTTAACATTACCTGTTCAGATTTTGGACATATTTCCTAAGGTGCTATTTTTACTGCTTTATTTCTGCTTTTTTCAGTGTGTACTCTATTTTAATAGTCCGAAAATGTTTAGCAAGAGAGAATAAACATTGTAAAAAAGAATGCATTTCGAAATCCTCCACTTCCGAAGAAAAACGCACAAACACGGGCATATTCATTCGCCTCCCTCCAGAACCCAACTAAACTTCTGAAAGAAGGGTACCTTGACCTCTCCTTTACCTCTGAGAAAGGATCGACAATAAAAATAAAATAGAGATTTATGATTTAATGGTCAGAAACACGGAAATTTCATGGACAAACAGACAGTGAAAAGGCGCCAATTTTGATGCATGCTGCATAGCTTCCTTTTATAAGATTTGTCACCTTTGATTAACAAATGAATTCTTTAAAGAATGTTCTTTATAGAATTCTTTAAAGAATGTTCTCGGCACAGGGTAATGAGCGTAGCAAGTGGGGAGGTCAGGGTGTAGGCCTGTCACTTGAGTGGCAGTGTGGAAGTGCAGACTTTTTCGTAAAGACTGTAGGCGGAGGGTGACACGAGCGAGGGTCACGTCTTGGCCTCGAGCAGAGTTCGGTTACTTGCCTAAGTCGATATGGCTTGGAGGTATATGTGAACATTTGTTGTGTCCTGAGATGTTTGAAGTTATCACAGAGCTGTCCTCTTATCCCCATAGGGGGAATGTCCCTGACATGTCTTGGACAATTCTTGCTCTTCATTTAGGCTCCAGTCTTTTCCTTTCCTCCATTTCCCTTTTTTTTTATACTACACCTGCTAACAAGCTTATTTTCTTAGTTGTTATTCATATCAGAATATTCTATTTATAGGAAGAGACACAAGGAATTATGTATCACCTTTATGTATTCATTCATTGCTGTTCCCTATGAATCCCTCTCTCTCATAGGTTGCTTTCGACTAAGATACCAAACGAGAAAGGATAAATTACGGACCTGTTTTCTAACATTTAGTATGCTTTACGTAACTTTAAGAATCATGCAAGTCGACCACTGTGAGAAAGGACCTGAATGCTAATCACCATGTAAGAAGGGATAGTAGCGAAACTGGAATACCTCGACAAAGCAGAGGTCAAAGAATCACTCTCTCTCTCTCTCTCTCTCTCTCTCTATCTCTCTTCTTCTCTCTCTCTCTTATTT
>NC_087220.1:13403319-13436970 GCF_015104395.2 Macrobrachium nipponense | reverse complement strand
TTTGAACTTCCAATGCAGCCAACAGACGAGCTTGTCGTAGAGACACCGACACGCTGCCATCAGGAACGAAGCCACTCCAACATATGAGTCGAACTTCCAACGCAGCCAACAGACTAACTTTGTTGTAGAGACACCCACACGCTGCCCTCGAGGAACGATGAGTCGAACTTCCAATGCAGCCAACAGACGAACTTTGTCGTCATGACAGCCACATGTTGCCAATGGAGATGAAGCTACACAACAGACAAGGAGATCCCCAACCTCTTTGTCAAGACCACAGGTAGCATACCTGCAGCTGCTCCATGACTGACCCCTCGAAGTTGTGCTACTGACTGACTAAAATCAGGCATCGTACGGCAGACGTCAACTCACTTTACCCCAAAGAGAAAGAAGAACAGGTTAATGGTTAACAGGTAAACAATAAGGAACAAGCGGATTACGATTGGTTCTAACAAATTCTAGCACCTCCCTACCTCAAAAAAAAAAAAAAAAAAAAAAATTTTAAACTGCACCTCTCTTACTCACCTCCGATGCTGCCACAAACCTGCCAGCCAAACAGTGCCGTATCCTGTCACGGTCGCCATTGTTATGCTACCGACGATGGTTCATCAGGTTCTTTAAACTTTAAAGCAAACGGGACTGTAAAAACTGGCAGTGAATGAGACCAACAGTGGAGGAAGGAACTCGACCAAAAAAAAAAAAGGTACCTTAAACTAATTTATTATTTATAATAGTATACATTATCTACAAATGAGTCAGTAGCTAAACCTATTAATCACTTTAAAATGAAAATAAAAGAAGCCAATACATAAATGTCAAAAACTGACATTACAACTAAATGAACGAATCATTAATACATGAGCAGCACAGTAAATAAATCTCACAAAACACAGGGGAATCATTACAATAAAGGATCAGATAATCACATAACAAATAGTCAGTCAATTAAACCTCACAAATTTACCCAAATGACTGAACAAAAACTTGAGTGTAGTAAACATAAAAAATACTTATTAGTGATTATACAACCAAAATGATACACTCTGAATTACACACTTCCATATAACTAGAACTTTTTTGTCTCAAAAATACTCTGTCTTAATAACAAGAAATAAATACCAGAACCACAATAAGGTTACACAGAGGTGGGCTCACAAAATATCACACAGACGAACTTATCGTCGTAACAGCCTTATGCTGCCATCTGAAACGAAGCCACTCCAACAGATGAGTCGAACTTCCAACATAGCCAACAGATTAACTCTGAAACTCTGTCGTAGACACCCCACACGCAGCCATCAGAAACGAAGTCACTCCAACAGATGAGTTGAACTTCCAATGCAGCCAACACGAGCTTGTCGTATGAGACACCGACACGCTGCCATCAGGAACGAAGCCACTCCAACATATGAGTCGAACTTCCAACGCAGCCAACAGACTAACTTTGTTTGTAGAGACACCCACACGCTGCCCTCTAGGAACGATGAGTTTCGAACTTCCAATGCAGCCAACAGACGAACTTTGTCGTCATGACAGCCACATGTTGCCCAATGGAGATGAAGCTACACCAACAGACCAAGGAGATCCCCAAACCTCTTTTGTCAAGACCAACAGGTAAGCAATACCTGCAGCTGCCTCCATACTGAACCCCTCCCCTCGAAGTTGTGCTACTGACTGACTAAAATCAGGCATCGTACGGCAGACGTCAACTCACTTTACCCCAAAGAGAAAGAAGAACAGGTTAATGGTTAACAGGTAAACAATAAGGAACAAGCGGATTACGATTGTTCTAACAAATTAACCTGACAATGACACACTCTTCTTTCTTAATATCATCAAAAGATGGGTGGCTCATTGGTGAAAAATCAGGCACATCGTTGTTTATAAACCAATTACAGCTCGAATTCTACTAGCGAAAAGGCGCTTTTTCAGTTATAAATCTTGGGTGGTAAGTAGCTCCCAACGAAAGAGTATTGGACCTCTAACGATGTTTTTGGGCCTTGATATTTTTGACATGGGAGTATAAGAAAGTGATACGAAAATAAATACAGGCGCTTTCTGCCTTTTCTGCAATCTTGCTCAGCTCTTTTTCGACCCCGTTGTTTTTTCCAGTCGATGTACCTTTTGTTTATTGTGTCGATAAGTATATTATGAAGGGAAGCGTGTTGCCTATAGACACAATAATCATATGGAATTAATCAATTCATTGATGTCAACTATGGTAATGACAGCTACCATTAAATTTGTTTTGACCAATATATCACCGCTTCAGTCAAAAGAAATAAAAGGAAATTAACAAAGTTGAGAGATAAAAATAACGCATAAAATGCGACATATTGGCGGTTTTGTTCCAGCTTATTGCTTAAGATATAGAGTGTGTTGATATAAAACAATATTTCCTGCTCGTTTGCCATTTTAGCTTAAGCTTTGAAAGACGTATAGTAAATAATATAAAACGTTTTTTACTCTCTCTCTCTCTCTCTCTCTCAATCTCTCATCTCATCTTCTCTCTCTCTCTCTCTCTCTCTCTCTCTCTCTCTCTCTCTCTCAGACATTCATACATAATACACAGCCTAACACATTTGGATGTTTTTCATATATGTAACAGAGTTTAAGTATACAACGTGCAAATATTAAATGCCAGTGAAAGTGCTGTTCCAGCGATAATTTCCAATACTATGGTATTAAATTCATGGCATATTGCTTATGATAAATAATTTTGTAAATGTCAGTTTTCGTAAATAGTGAGAAAATTCCCATGACTTCGTCCTCCATTGCTTTTTGTCAGTGAATTCTCTTCTAATTGTTCATTAGTTTCCTATGTCACTGGGTGATAAAATTTACATGTTCAGCCCTCGTAAGACATTCTAGTTTAATTTGATGTATACATTCTATGTTGTGACATATGGAAAAGAGTTACAATAAAAATTATTACCTCTCCTCCACTAGTAATTGTCATGTGTTCATAAGTGACCTATATTTTTTGTCCTTAATCTCCTGGGAAATGTGTGCAGGCGTTTATGGCATTCTCAGGCGTCTCTCGCAGGGACACAGAAAATGTTCTCAGTTTTTTTTTTTTTTCTATTTTCATCAAGCCGAATAACATAAAAAGCAATGTCAGTTATTGAAAACAGAAATGACATTACAATCACTTGCGCATGCATAGCATTGCACGGATGCATGTTTACTTGTCAAGTTAGGTTGGATTAAGATTTATCATTCTTTTGTATATGAATGGTTCTCACTAATTCTTAGTTGTCCTCTCTTCCAAATCTTTGAACGAGATACAATATTGTAATTAGTAATTTACCACACAACTTATATGATCTTTTTTTATATCTATAAATTTCTAGTCATCACATCACTTTTTTTAAATCAGTATTTAGCAATCCCATCTGTCTTACCTTTCGATTTAGAATAAATCTTTGGCATGCCTTTATTCCTGAAAGAGATATAAATAGACTACGTTTATACGATTAATCCGGTTTTATTTGTCTCCTAAACTGAGAAAAGTCACTTAATTTGCATTGCTTGCATCTTTAAAAAATCAAGGGCCTTTAGAATAGACTAAGTCTTCTGAAAGGTCGGGCCTGCTATTTCCCATACACATTTCAATGCTCTCTCCCCACTTTCCACGATGGCATTGCCCAGTGACCCTGGGTTAAACAGGTAATGCCGTTTAAATCTTTGTCTTTAACAGGGTTATTTAATTATGATGTGTGATTTAGCAAAACATTTGTTTCCAAAGTTGGAGAGATGCTATAGATTTGTGTTATTTTAGTATTCTTCAACTTCCTTTGAAGATTTTCCAACCCGCAATATGCTGCAACTGTTCCTTTCCAGTCGCTTTCCCTATTTTTGGTTCCTATTCTGTAAAGGCACAATGTGAGCTTCAGAATCAATTTTTTTCCCTTATGTAACTCGGGGTTCATTTTAATTATGCAGAGATTTCCCTCTAAGGACATCATCATTATGCCTGGAAAACAACCTTGTAGCCTACCTCAGATAAACTTTGGGCAAACCTTTTCCAACTCACTAATATAGAAAATGTTCTTTGTTCCAAATATCCTTCCTCTCATTATCAAAATGTCATTTTTTCGTGGTAGAAAGTTTCGTTTAGAAAGAATTTCGACCACTACAATCCCTTTAAAAACATGGGAAATAGAACTGGAATTATTATCGAGGAGGTTGGTTTCACAATATTATTATGTCGTTTTGCATTATACCATAATTTGAAAAATAATGTAAATCGTGGTTCGAACACCAGCCTTTTGATAGAAACTTTTCTTGAACGTAGACTGCTTCAAATATCCCATTATATTGAGGACAGAATTGCTAAACTTTCTACTTTCCGAAAGAAATATCATGAAATCTTTTTCATTCATTTTAGAAAAAAGATTTGCTCCAACAATAACCAACGCTTGCACTGAATCAGGGCAAAGGTATTCAATGCAAAACGAACGAGCAAACAAATCTGCATTTCTACCTGGTACTATTTTCTTGACTTTCAAAACAACTAGGTCAGGAATATGAATGATAGGAAGCAAAGGACTTTGAAAAAGTTCCATGTAAAGGTTAACCAAACTAAGATGGAGGCTACAAATTTTACACTGAAGGTTTTGGGGTATCTGTGTGGCAGTTGAGTAAGTAGTAAGTGTTCAAGGAGAGGATGCACATTTAACGTTATGCAAGACAATCGTAGAGCATAATAAACAAACACCAACAGCATTTTTTATCCAATGAACAACACAATATGGTAAGTTACTCCAGCAATATTAACAAGCATAAAAAGAGTAGCTACAGGGTGTGATGGTAATTGCTTCATAGCAAAGGAAGATAAAGGAAAGGAGAACGCATTTTTCGAGAAAGTTCGGCAGTAAGAGGTTTTCGCACCGTGTTGGAGGCGTATTTTCCTCGCGGCTGTTCTAGAATCGTCGGGCATGTTGTGGAGCGCAAAAACGCGCCAATGTTACGTGAGAAACGCCGCGATTTTCTGATGTAATACCTCGTCTAGATTCATCTAAGAAGTTCTAGAAATCCCTGGAGTCGGTGACGTTCGCCTTAGGCTCCGCCCCCAGAGTTCCGTATAAATACGACGGAGGAAGTAACAGCAGGAGGAGGAGATATAGGGAGTGATCGTAAGAGGAAGAGATCGTAAAAGAGAGGGATCACCAGTTAGTAAGAGCCACCCAGATCAGATTATCAGTGAGAGATCAGGCAGCAGTGATCGTCAGAGAGAGACTAGAGACGAAGGAACCGATGAAGTATCAATCAAAAGAAGAGTTGTTCGAGTGTTGGTTGGATATTGGTCTAGTCGTCTTCCGGTGTGGACGGCCGAGTTGTCTCTACGTTGAGCAGACTTCGGAGAAGAAAAGGGGAAAGTTCCTGTCTTACGAATAGACTAGTTTTCTGAATACGGAGTCAAGAGGACGTCTGCCAATTGCCCGCTCTACTTTTATGAAGCCACCTCTTCGAAGTGCCAAACTGATTAGCAAGTATTCGAATTGCCTCACGGTTTCCCCCAGTTCATGCATTGTAAGATTCTATCTTTTTTATGTAAATAGGAGATACCATTCTGCATTTACCTTTGTTAGTAAGCTTGTAAATAAACCTTTGTTGTGTTAGTGTTTCTTTCTATATTCGTATCCCCAGTGTCAACTTTTTGTGTTGATATATCTTTTTTTTTTTTTATTATTTCATATCGAACCTGAAGCGGACCTCTCTCAGAGGCCGTAACATAGTGTTGACCCTTTCCAGGATATTTCGACACCGTAACATTGTCTCTTGAGATCTCAGATCCGTAACACAGGGCCTGCTTATCAACCGTTCAGTTGTTTAGCTGTGATTTGGGAAGTGTGGGCCAAATATTAAGATTGGTGAGTTGTTCAGTTCTGTTGTCTGCTTATGGCCAAATAATTTTTAAGATATCTTTTTCTATAAACAACATTACGATACAGACTATTACTAAATATGGAAGAATTGCCGTTAATAAATTACATTTCTATAAAATCATGACGACCATTCTAAAATAGGGATAGTAGTTTAATTTCAAGTAAGCTATTTTATAATAATATTGCTTGATAGTTTTATCTCGTTGATTCTATTATTTGTTCTTTGTTTTTATTTTAATTTCCTTAACATTACCTGTTCAGATTTTGGACATATTTCCTAAGGTGCTATTTTTACTGCTTTATTTCTGCTTTTTTCAGTGTGTACTCTATTTTAATAGTCCGAAAATGTTTAGCAAGAGAGAATAAACATTGTAAAAAAGAATGCATTTCGAAATCCTCCACTTCCGAAGAAAAACGCACAAACACGGGTATATTCATTCGCCTCCCTCCAGAACCCAACTAAACTTCTGAAAGAAGGGTACCTTGACCTCTCCTTTACCTCTGAGAAAGGATCGACAATAAAAATAAAATAGAGATCAATGATTTAATGGTCAGAAACATCGAAATTGCATGGACAAACAGACAGTGGAAAGGCGTCAATTTTGACGGATGCGCATAGCTTCCTTTTATAAGATTTGTCACCTTTGATTAACAAACGAATCCTTTAAAGAATGTTCTTTAAAGAATTCTTTAAAGAATGTTCTCGGCACAGGGTAATGAGCGTAGCAAGTTGGGAGGTCAGGGTGTAGGCCTGTCACTTGAGTGTCACCGTGGAAGTGCAGACTTCTCCGTAAAAGGTGAGACTGTAGGCGGAGGGTGACACGAGCGAGGGTCACGTCCTGGCCTCGAGCAGAGTTCGGTTACTTGCCTAAGTCGATATGTCTTGGAAGTATATGTGAACATTTGTTGTGACCTGAGATGTTTGAAGTTATCACAGAGCTGTCCTCTTATCCTCATAGGGGGAATGTCCCTGACATGTCTTGGACAATTCTTGCTCTTCATTTAGGCACCAGTCTTTTCTTTTCCTCCATTTCCTTTTTTTTTTATACTACACCTGCTAACAAGTTTATTTTCTTAGTTGTTATTCATATCAGAATATATATTTATAGGAAGAGACACAGGAATATGTATCGCCTTTATGTATCATTCATTGCTGTTCCCTATGAATCCCTCTCTCTCATAGGTTGCTTTCGACTAAGATACCAAACGAGAAAGGATAATTACGGACCTGTTCTCTAACATTGAGTATGCTTTACGTAACTTTAAGAATCATGCAAGTCGACCACTGTGAGAAGGGACCTGAATGCTAATCACCATGTAAAAAGGGATAGTAGCGAAACTGGAATACCTCGACAAAGCAGAGGTCACAAGAATCTCTCTCTCTCTCTCTCTCTTTCTCTCTCTCTCTCTCTCTCTCTCTCTCTCTCTCTCTCTCTCTCTCTCTCTTATTTTTGGAACAAGTTTCTCATTTAGACATATAACTAAAAGAAAAATATAACAGATACGAGTAAAGCAGGAAGTCTGAGCCCTATTATCTCTGTTAATTTCCTCCGAAATCTCTTTGCCAGAAAACTCGTTGGCTGAAGCAGAGTCAGATGGAGCCGAAGACGACATTTTCGGCCACTAACGTAAATTCTCGACTCCTGTCGCCGTTGTAGCACGCCACGTTATTAGGGGAAGTGAGCATAATCAGTATTATTCCAAATATTCACAGCATTAGTTTTCAAAGTAATAGGTTTTGTTCCCTTTCCGCCAGTTAGATACACACACATTCACACATACACACACCACACACACATACATACATACATATATTATATATATATATATATATATATATATATATATATATATATATATCATATATATATATATATAATATTTCTTGCTGGACAGTAGATAAATTGATCCCTACGTTGTATAGAATAATTATCTGGAAATTGGACAATTTATTTGCTGTCACTCAGAAAATAAGGATTTAATATTCGAAAACTTAATATGCTGTTTATAAAGCTTGAACTTATCTCAAAACGAGAAAAACCTAAAAATAAGAGCCATTTAGCTATAGTCACAAACCTGCGGTCATTAACATAACCCCCAATTTATTTACTTCCTTAGTTATGCTCGTATAGTTCTAATTCGGCTTTATTTATTCGAAAGCTTTACTTTGATAGTCTTGCGAAATTTGACATCTGATCATGCTACTTTTTTTATGGGATAGCGAAGATCCAAAGCTCCCAGCATAAGAGCATTTCTAAATTAAAAAAAATGACAATACAGATTCATTTGTTCTTTTGTTTAATTATATATTACAACGATCTTTCCTAAAAAGTGACCGCAACAATGTTCGGGAGTAATTAATTAGGACTAATATTTCTTGGGGGTAATAATCTTTATGAAATTTACAATCTTTTGTTTAGGTTTCTACGCTGATCGCCAACGGGCTTGTACTAAGCACCCAAATAATTATGTCTTTGTTACAAAAACGCATGTTAGACATCAAGATTATATCGTAGATTTTATCCTTCTTTTCAATTATATTATTCCTTTGACCAAGTATTTATATTCTGAGAGATAGGTTACTGAATGACTGTTGGAAGTTTTTCTGATTTACCGGGGGGGGGGGGGGGGGCTCTGATTATGAAGTAAATTATTTCGAACCTAAATGAGAGGTAATTAAATTCATGGCTGAATACTGCAGATCCGCAACACTTACCATTTTATTATTTAAAATACATTGAACTTTATATATGAAAAACAAAACCGAAATAAGACGAGGATGAAGTAAACTTTGCACACAGGTGAAAAGATGTATCAAAGTTCGAAGAGATGTTCCGACCATGTGAAGAGAATAAGTGAATTGTTGAAAATTATGTTTGCTTTTAAATTTTTGTCACGCAGGAAATAGAGCTCGAAAAATGTAAGTTGGGAGGCCGTTGGATCCACATTGCAAAGACTGAGCATAAACAGTAAGTGAAATATGGTTCGGAACCCTCGAGGATTTTATGCACATTAGGGCCTATTGGTCATACCATAAATTGGCATGAGACCGAGCTATTTTTCTAAAGTAATTGTTCGTATGAAATGAAGATTCTGGAATCCGCTGTCATCAGCCTAACGGAGAATATGAACTGGGACTCGAGGGCACTGTTTTCTTAGCAATTCATGTACATGCCGTAATGTGAGCACAGTCCATTGAGATACCTGCTAACTAAAGCAGCAATTATTTACGGGTGTGTAGTCAACTGTGCTGGGATGCAACCTTAACAGAACTATGCTAAAGTAGGGGTACATAATCTCAGACATGTTGTCAATCTTTTGGCTCCACGCCTTTCCTTCCCCTGACTACGATCAACCACATTCAACTAACTACCAGATAAGCAATTCCCTGTCTATGACAAGGTATTTAAGTTTCTTAGGAAATGAACCCAACTCAATCATCCCTGATACAAAAAGATGAATCTGTGTTTGAGTGAAATAGATAATTATGTGTATGCTTCAGGATGAAATTTGGTGAATGGAAAGGATAATTGAAACTGTGAATTCACACATGCCTACAAACATATATGCCATACTCTCAAAAGGGTATATAAAGCCTTATACATTGAAAACAAATTACAGCAGTAATATGCGAGCTATCAAACCCAAATGTTTGGCATTGTTGATATTAACAGTAATGGCCTCAGTAAAGTGTTCTGGAAATAATCATGAAATTTCTGAAACTTAAGCACTGGAAAGCACCCACGAATTTACAGCTTCCAGTATTTCCTTGTAATGGCCAGCATTGTTCATGAGTTAAGGGATTCCGTTTTTTCGTTCTTCAACAGAAGAGGTCATATTTTGCTCTGCATTGCTTTGCATCTGTAACTTTATAGTGATGTGTTTCGTAAGCATAATTAACGATGAAATTTTGTGATTTTTAATAGCGACATACACTGAGACCAGTAAATCAAAATACTGAAGCTGAGAGAGAGAGAGAGAGAGAGAGAGAGAGAGAGAAATTAGCGACGGCATAAGAGGCTGCAATATATCTTACCAGATAGTCTGAGTCAGAATTCAGAATAGCATGGAAAGCTGCTCTTTCAATAATTAACGAGAGATACTCTACGGAGACAGACAAGGAGACGGACCAGGGAATCGCTTTGTACCAGTAATGAGAGATTTTTTGAGGACTGGAAATTAAAGAGGGAGGCTTCTTCGTCATTCGTTGTCGCGGCAGACAACCAATCTTGCAAACAAAGTGGTGATTAGGCAGCTTTAATTGTGGCGCATTCAAGCTATAAGTGCACAAAACACTGAAAAGAGTATCGTATGTCTGCTTTTTCTCCTTTTGCTTTTTGTCACCTGTTCTGAAGACTGAATCTATAGATGTGAGTTAGTTATAGATACTTCTTATGAAAGCAAAATGCCTAGATAAAAAAAAAACTCTTCGCATAAGTAAGAAAATGTGAGGAAATTATGGGACGGAAACACAAAAAGGCTATGGAATCACTGAGGGCATTAATGACGATACTTAAACAGCTAAAGTCTACTGGCATATGGTGAAAGTGAAATGGTGGAGAGACTCCTGAAGAGGAGAGAGCTGCCATGGTGCCCTGGGGGACATGATACATGACTTGCTTTATTTGAGTTTAGGGAGAAAACCATTTAGGCAGATCAGAAAACAGATGTGGATCTTCCTTATTTTCACCTATACTTTCTATTGATAACTCTTTGTTAAATGGCATTGCCAATGCAACACACACACACACACGCACACACATACACACACACACGCACACACGCACACACACACACACACACACACATATATATATATATATATATATATATATATATAGATATCTTATATATATATCTCTATATATATATATCTATATATATATATATACATACTTGCAACAGGCCTTTTATTTATTCATTTATTTACTTGTTTATTAATATTCCTTTGAGGGATATCTTTTCGCTTAACAACGTAGTTTGTGTAAAGCGAGACTTAGCTCTACAACACTTGCTAGTTTCATTTATTTTTATATCATTAGAAGTTGTCACATATTATTATTCAATATTTTTTTTTTTTTTGTAGGAATAACAAAATTTTCATATACTACTTTTCGGCATCAATTAATGAAACCCCAGGTAATCCCAAGAAAATTATAAGCAAGTGAGGTGTAGGTAATGTTGAGTAAATTTTAAAAGGAGCGAATCAACTAACGGACATCTCTGCAGAAGAAGCCTCCGAAATGGGTTCTAAATCGCCAAAACTCTCGTATCCTCCTTATCTTGACATAATAATGTTTTGCATTCGTTGCTAAAGAAATGAGCAGTATTTTATTTATGAAGAACGATACAATCAATACTTCAGGGGAAGAAATGTGATGCATTACTGGTGCAATCACCAGAGAAGCCAACAAACTAATGCAAGCGTTATTTTTTTTCTGGAATGCGAATGCAATATTGTTGATTGGTGATTATGAAGGCTCGTTATCAGTTTCAATTCAAGTTTTATTCAGGGAAAGGTTATAAATGCGCTTACTAATATGGACGACTGATAATAGAATTCATTGAAACGCCTTTGATCCTGTCTCCCTATGTCTTGGCCTTTGTGTTATTTAAGAGTAATTATTGAAGTCTCACTCAATTTCTGCTTTCATAAACCTCTAATACTTAGGTTATTTTAATTTAATTCCTTTAGACAAAATCCAATAAACACAACAGAAGTAATGACACATTGAGAATTATAAAGTTACAGGAATTCTATTATATAAAAGCCAGCGTAAGCATTATTTGCTCACACCATTATTGCCATTATCTGCATGTCGCCTCGTACTCTAATAGACTACTTAGATGAAAAAGAAAACTACTGTTAAGGTTAACAGCAGTTTTCAGACACTGCATTGATATGCATGTTCATTTAATCCAGATACTTTCATTTGTCTTATATTTCGATGCAGTTGTTCAATTATTTCCATTTCCAAAGAGTAAATAGTTCTGAAGACGGTTCATCTACCCCACTATAACACCAGATAAGAACTGATATGTACCACATCCCAGGCAAAACATAAATCTTTAGCCGAATTATCAAGGGTTGCCTGAATTCTGTTCCTTGAAGTTCGAATACAACTGAGATATTCCGTTACATAAGATGAGACTGAGGTTTTATTTTTGGTACTTGGAATATCTGTAACCGTTCTAGCAGTTAATTATACCTTTTAACAACCAGAAGAGAAAGGAAGGAAAATAGCTCTTATCTCGTCCTTCTCCCGAATGATTAATGCAGGCTGTATACATAGTTATACAAATTTAAACTCATATGTTAACTTTTTTAATACCTTTTCTCCTCGTGAGTTCTGTATGAATGATGGCTATGCTTTTAGATTCTTTCGTTGACATTCCTTTGTAATGATTTTAGTAGGCACCTGAACCATTTTTGAAATTTCCTTTTTTCTTTTTAGATAATGTCATATACACGTTTGTTTATGTTAATGGCTCAAAAATATTTTTTCTAGAAAAGGGAACAAATAGCGCAATCATTCTGTTAACTTTAATTTTAATTGTAAAAAATTAATACCTTTATAGAAGAGAATAATGGAAGCAGTGCAGTATTTTAAAGATTTCATGTCAACGCCAATAATGGGATGCATTCCAATTTTTGTCTCAATTCTTGTCATCAAATGTGTTGACAGACCAGTAAGTTTTGTAGCACTTGAACAGGAAATCCAATTAAGCCCACAGAAATACTGATTTTGGCTAGAAATTACGCCAGAAAATAGAACAGACATTAGGACCAAAGGATTGCATTAAGTGACATGACTTTCATCCTTACTGGGTTCAGTATAATGGGGAAGGTTTGGGCAGTGGATAACAGGAACATCAATACTGTCTTTCTTATTATTATTAGTATTATTATATTATTATTATTATTTTTATTATTATTATTATTATTATTATTATTTTTTTTTTTTTTTTTTTTTTTTTTTTTTTTTTTTTTTTTTTCTTTTTTTGCTCTATCACAGTCCTCCAATTCGACTGGGTGGTATTTATAGTGTGGGGTTTCCGGGTTGCATCCTGCCTCCTTAGGAGTCCATCACTCTTCTTACTATGTGTGCCGTTTCTAGGATCACACTCTTCTGCATGAGTCCTGGAGCTACTTCAGGCCTCTAGTTTTTCTAGATTCCTTTTCAGGGATCTTGGGATCGTTCCTAGTGCTCCTATGATTATGGGTACAATTTCCACTGGCATATCCCATATCCTTCTTATTTCTATTTTCAGATCTTGATACTTATCCAATTTTTCCCTCTCTTTCTCTTCAACTCTGGTGTCCCATGGTATTGCGACATCAATGAGTGATACTTTCTTCTTGACCTTGTCAATCAACGTCACGTCTGGTCTGTTTTGCACGTATCACCCTATCCGTTCTGATACCATAGTCCCAGAGGATCTTTGCCTGATCGTTTTCTATCACTCCTTCAGGTTGGTGCTCGTACCACTTATTACTGCAAGGTAGCTGATGTTTCTTGCACAGGCTCCAATGGAGGGCTTTTGCTACTGAATCATGCCTCTTTTTATTATTATTATTATTATTATTATTATTATTATTATTATTATTATTATTATTATTATTATTATATTATTTTATTTATTTTTTTTTTTTTTTTTGTCTATCAAAGTCCTCCAATTCGGCTGGGTGGTATTTATAGTGTGGGGTTCCGGGTTGCATCCTGCCTCCTTATGAGTCCATCACTTTTCTTACTATGTGCCCCTTTTCTAGGCTCACACTCTTCTGCATGAGTCCTGGAGCTACTTCAGCCTCTAGTTTTTCCAGATTCCTTTTCAGAGACTTTGGGATCGAGCCTATATTATTATTATTATTATTATTATTATTATTATTATTATTATTATTATCATTATTATTATTATTATTATTTTTTTTTTTTTTTTTTTTGTTTTTATGGTCTGCACCAGTCATCCTACTCGACTGAGTGGTTTTTATAGTTTGGAATTCCGGGTTGCATCCTACCTCCTTATGAGTCTCTCACTTTTCTTACTATATGGGGTTTATAATTGCACACTTTTCTGCATGAGTCCTGGGGCTACTTCAAAAACAATTTTTTCCAGGTTCCTTTACAGGGATCTTAGGATCGTGCCTATTGTTCCTATGATAATGAATGCAATTTCCACTGGTATATCCCATATCCTTATTTCTATTTTCAAGTCTTTATATTTATCAAATTTTTATCTTTCTTTTTCATCTACTCTGGAGTCCCATGGTATTGCAACATCAATGAGTACTACTTTCTTCTTGATTTTGTCGATCACCATCACCTCTGGCCTATTGGCACGTATCACCCTATCTGTTCTGGTACCATAGTCCCAGAGAATCTTTTCCTGATCGTTTTCTAACACTCTCTCAGTTTGGTGCTAGTACCACAGATTACTGCAAGGTAACATCCTACACAGGCTCCAGAGTGTGCTATCAAGTCGAAGGCTTTCTTATAGTCAATCTATGTCATGCTTATTTAGGTTTTCCTTCTCTTACTGTTCTTCATTACAATTTTTTCTGTCGGGAGCTGGTCTTCTGTGCCACTACCCTTCCGTCGGCAGCGTTTCTGTTGGTGGGAGGATGGTACTTGTAACCTCTAGGTAGTTGTATAGCCTTTCACTGATGATACCTGTTAGGAACGTCCACATTACTCGTAGGCAGATTATAGGCCTATAGTTACTTGCTATATTTCCTTTGTTTTTGTCTTCTTGTACTAAGGATGTTCTCCCTATGGTCATCCATTTGGGTGCATGGTGGTTTGTGATACGATGCTGGAGTTGTTCAGCTATTCGTGGGTGTAGGGCCTTGAAGTTTTTGAGCCAGTATCCATGGACTTCATCGGGACCTGAAGCTTTCCAGCTGGGCATTTTCTTTATTTGTTGTCTGATGGTGACTGTCGTGATCTCAGTAAATCTGTGTTTTATTCTCCCCATTATTATTATTATTATTATTATTATTATTATTATTATTATTATTATTATTATTATTATTATTATTATTATTATTATTATTATTATTCACAAACGTACCTGGAGATAAAACCAGACAGAGTGTATAGGGACCCCTCCGCCCGTTCTGAACATCCCTGAATACGCCTTCCATGCCTTGCTTGAAATTTGTACATATAAGGTACCCTTCTCGTACCACCGTGGACATATGTTCACCCAGATCGACGGTGTGGCGATGGGCTCCCCCTCAGAGTCCTGTTCGCCAATTTCTACATGGGAACTGCCGAACAAAGGGTCTTCAAGAGCAACAACCAGCCAAAAATTTACGTGATGTATATCGACGACATCTTTGTCTTGGCAAATTCCCGAGAAGAAATTGAGGAATTGAGGCACGCCATCCGTCAGCATCCTATCCTCCGTGTAACAATTGAACGCAGTGAAGACCACTGCCTTCCCTTCCTTGATGTCCTGGTCGAAGGAAGGGATACCCAATTAACCACCAAAGTCTTCACTTAAAGTAAAAAGAAAGAAAAAACGTATGGAATCAAGAACTGAAAGTGATCAAGAAATTTTGCATTAACATAGCTACACTGGAAATAAAGCACTGTCCGTATTTAAGAATGGTCTTCATAATTTAATATAATTATAATTCATTTCCAGTTCTTCCGTTTTAAGTGCTTTAGTTGGGCTCGTAACATTTCCGGATGCTAAAGAGATTATACACTTTTTATGTTATTCTAGATAGACAAAAGAGTTGGACGGTCTTTCGTTTTGAAAAACAAAAATGTAATAACATTCAATTACATGAAAATAATGAGAGACGTTTAAGGTGTTTTGTAAAATAGCATCCCACAATCTTGGGAATTAAGAGAGAGAGAGAGAGAGAGAGAAGGCCGGCTCTATGTGAGAGGGAAACAGAGAAGGTAGTACACGGAAGTACAGGTTTGTGCTTTAATCCGCAGCCCGGATGAACTTTCTTCAACATTTGTGAAAACCTGTTGACTTTAAGAATTTACTTGAGGTTGATGAATAAAAGAATTGATTTAAGGATGATAAGTGAAAGATATAATTTAAGGATGATAAAAATTAGAATGCTAGTCCAAAAATAGCACATTAAGACAAGTTATATGCATGTAAAGTAAACAAAAAGTTGCAACGACTTTGCAAAACATAATCATAATCATAAATTAGTGTTATAAATATAAAAAATTACGATTTAAATTTGTATTTGAAATGCTGGAAGTATTTTGGAAACCAATATATTTTTTCTTTCGTAATAGTGTCCAACTTTTTTAAGTTTCATAACATCATTTTCACTATTTGTTCAGTGTAGTGTCCTAAGTCGCAAAATTCATATGGAAACAGGGCATCATCTCCAACAAGAGTATTACATATATATGAGCACTGAGACGAAATTTCTCTGATCATCGTTCGCTTTGAATTTAGTATTTTTGCTAATTCATTCATTATTATGTATCAATACTATATAACAATATTTATTGCCGTGCCATGAAGATATAATAAAGAGCCTCTACTCATTTCTGAAAGATTTTTGTGATTTTCTGGAAAGGTCTCCTCATCATGCGCTCCATTGATCATTCATTTACAAGAATTATATTTCCTTTCTTTGTAAACAGATGAATTCAGTAGCCTGGTGAAATAGGTGATAATTAGAAGTAGGTTCTTGCAATTATCGAAATCATTCGAAGTTACTTGCAAAGACACATGACGTAGAGTACCTTTTACAGTGGAGTGGTTTCAGGTTTCTATATCATTCCAATTAATTTCGTCATTAATAGCTACATGTACTCGCTGCCATGGGATGGTAGTTTTCCTTTAAGAACAGACATTTCCTCAGCTTCTTTTCACATTCATATACTTGCCGCAGAGAAATACTGCTGTGGCCACGAAATGTAAACTGCAAACCTGAACACTAATTTGCAATATATTAAAACTATTACCCATTAACGAATATTAAAGTGTCCGAATATCACAAATAAATACATCATAGTAATTAATGCAAATGTATCTGTATAATAAATTTATGATCATCCTAAGCTATTGATGATAGTAAAAAACTAAAACAATTTTCCACTACAAATATTACAATATCAATAGTACTTAGGAAAACTAAAGTATATTTATATACTCACTTTGCTATATTTGATCAGGGTGTAGCCTATCAATCAGGTAGCACGAGTCGCCCCCTTCCCCCCCTGCTGCCAACCACAGGAATTTATTTCTGATGATCAAAAATTCTTTTCTCGATATGATATGGTTTGGATCCCACAATAAGCTGTAGGTCCCGTTGCTAAGTAACCAATCTAATCCTTTGGGACCAGCCCTAGGAAAGCTGTTAAGTGGCTCAGTGGTCTGGATAAACTAAGATAAACTTAACTTTTTTTTCTCGTTTTATGGCTCTTAGCCATCTTGCTGCGAGTTCGTCGTTCCTGGGAAAAGAAAATATGTTGACTTTGGGCCCTGTATCACAACTCACCTTGCAATTTGGGACTACACAAAAGTAGGTCATCGTCACAAAAAACTCTGCAAACTTATATTTAGTATCAGAATACGTTTTTTTCAACAAATGATACAAAAAAGTTAGTAATTCACTAGAAAAAAAAAAATCAGCGGTGTGACCCCTGCTGAATTTAGATGAATACTAAAGTAGGTAGTGAATAGAAGTCAGTCAGACTACTTTTCTTTCGAAAAACCCTAATGATGTTGAATCCTCCAGGGCCTAATCTCTCGGTGGCCATGGTACAAGAGGAAGCAGGCCTGGCCTTTGGAAAGGGTTTTGCCTATTTCCAGGGACTTATTTGACCAGTCCAAAATTTTTAGTTTCCTTGTTGATAAAATGAACTTTTTTTTTCAGACACCATGCAAAGGAGAGAGGAGGAAATGAGGGTATGCTTAAGATATACGTCTATATTACCATACCCAGGACATATAGGTAGCAGAATAGACGGACAAAAACTGTAGAGCTAAATGTAGTTTCTTCTTCATTTTCTTAATGATATAAACAATGAAAATTCAATGGGTCTTACGAGTTCAAGAGACAGATAAAACCAGATTATCTTATAAGATAAGGAATAAAAATCATACTGAGAATTTTAATCTAAATTAAATATAAGAAGGGATCGCCAAATACTGATTTTATTAATTTAAAGCAAGGGTGATACGATGGTTGGAAAGTTTAAGAGATATGCAAGTAAGAATACACAGGTTGTTAATTTTTTTTTTTTACTAAACTGTAAATATCATTTAATTTTCTTCATAAAATTAATACTGAAGTAAGTTATTAATATTTGTATATTACGACGGAAAGGCATTTTCCTATACACCTAAGCTATATATAACCTACACACACACAGTTAAACACAGTATGACGTGTGTTTAACGAGTGTAAATTTAGGCTAAAATATTCACAATTTTCTTTTTCGAGGCAATTAAAAAAATCATCAATTTATCACTACACATACGAGATAGGTTTTGCTTCAGTATCGTCATTTAAACTGGAAATTCTTTATAGAGTTGTATCCTAAAATTGAGGGAATCCGGCCTCTTTCTGCTCTAAGGTATAAGAAGTGAAGATTTTTCCTTATTTTTATTGTATTCGGACTTGACCCAGCATAATAAATGGGAGGGCTGTCATGAAAAGGAAAAATATATTCGTTTGCGAAAACAACTCTATATATTAGCATCTTTTATTCAGTTTTGTAAGTAAGAGAGAGAGAGAGAGAGAGAGAGAGAGAGAGAGAGAGAATAAAACACATTTCTCCTTTTTTGCTCTGTCTTTGCTAAAACTAGGGTATAGCTTTGTGCATGTCTGATGGCATTTTAAACATGAAAAGTGAAAAATATTGTATTGTGCGACAGTGGAAAAAGATTCCATATTCCACGGGTCGTCGTGTTAATTGGAACGTTGTGTGAATTTCGATGTCGTATACCACAAAGTCATTATTTGTAGATTAGAGGTCATTTATTGTCAAATGAAAATCTTGTGTGTGGATCCTTTAATACCGCTCATCACTTTCAAACGTAATCGATAGACGTGCATGTTTGGTGAAGGCATTTTATGATTTTCGTTCTTTATGCCAATAATGGTTCGTATATTAAGGGAATGTAACATCTTTTGAAGGCCAAGAAGTAGCTTAATTGAGCATAATTTCGATTATGTATTAGTTCATAAGCCAAGATATTCTTTATTTTATGACACTCAACTTGATGACCTAAAAAAGAAACACGAATAAATTAAGTGAAAATACCAATAAGTTTAAATATATAAATGTTCTATGTGCTCGCATTACTGTCATAGAAAAGATAAATAATATGCTTATGATTATAGATATAATTATATCTTCATATAGTGCACAAGAGATCTGGAAGTAGCTTATATGTGTAATAATGAGTATTTTATCTACATATTCAATGATCAGCGAACGCCAGTGAAGCTTGAGTTCATGCAAAAAGCAATAACCTATCACAACCCTTATTTCTTCGAAAAAAAACACACATACATACACACCCACACACACACACACACACACACACACACACACACACATATATATATATATATATATATATATATATATATATATATATATATATATTATATAGATATTATATATATATATTATATATAATATATATATATATATATATATATATATATATATAATATATATATATATTGTATAGATATAGCATTGGTACTAGGATAGCCGTTAACCATTTAACAAAGTTAAGCACTCAACTTTAATGTCATGTATTTATTGTTTAAAGCGAGTGTTGATATGCAGCTTAAAGGCATATGTTTTCAATATTCTTTTCATGTTCATGATGACCGATCATAATTTCAATTGATTACTGAACTAGTTGTCGTAAAGTCTTCAGAATTACAAACCGTTAATAAAAGTCTCTTGAGTTTATTTAGCTGTTAATGTTCTACTTCCTGAGGTGAGGCGGTTAATAATTTTTTTTTTTTTTGAATTTTTCGTGTATGTGTGTATATTATTAATATACTGTTAATTATGCGTTGTGTTTCCTCTGTGCCTATAGTTTACGAGTATTTTGGTGTTTGCTAATAAAATATTTAGTTCAAGAGCCTTACGCCTACTGGCTCAGTAGGGGTGTAGTGCCATCTGTGCACTTCATGCGATGCACTGTAGGCATTACTTAAGTTTCTTTGCAGCGTCCCTTCGGCCACTAGTTGCAACCCCTTTCCTTACTTTTACTGTACAGTCGTTCATATTCTTTTTCTTCCTTCTTACATTTGCTCCTCTCCTAACTATAGATTTAAAGTGCATTAGCGGGGTTGTCCTCTTGTTACGCCTTTCAAGCCAATTTACTGTCATTTTCCGTTTCAGCGCTGAACGTCCTCATAGATCCAAGTACTTGTCCTTTGGCCTTAACTTTATATTCTATCTTGTTCTCAACACCTACCTGACCATTCATCTACTACGTGGTTCCTGCATCTTCACTCTGGATATTACGTCAGAAATTTTCTAATTCTTCCACAACAATCAGTTTCTAAGTCTCTCTCTTGAAGAGAATGTCATAAGAAAGTGTTGTCGATTCCTCAAACACGTGACTGCAAGAAAGACTCGTATTGGCTTTATGTTTTGTGAGACTTACTGGACGTCTGTAACTAGATTTGAGTTCTCAAGCCAAAGTTACTATTTCTAAAACTGGAAGTAAAGATGTTCTGAAACAATTCATAAAGTCTTCACGGAAAATTGGTTTTTAGAAAATACTTTTGAGTCATAAAGAAATTCCCTAAGTACGCTGCACTATTATGGGAAAATTTAATCGGAATCATTGTTTACATACTGGATAATTCAAAGATAAAAATAAATGTTGGTTTCAAAATATCCCTTAAGCAATACTGTTTTTCTCTTGTCTCTTCACCATCAGTCATTGAGGAAATACTACTACGTAAAATATGTACGTTAATGTACAAGTTGAGTTTATTTACATAAGTAATCCTTTTCTTAATGTCGTCAAAACCTTTTCTTTACCTTTGTGCTGCCAGCTTCCATGAATTTTATCAATTTTCAACTTTATCTGTACCATTGTGAGTTATTTGATCCCCATCCCAGCTTTTTACAAGAGGATGCTTGAAAAACATTTCGTCGGATAACACTATAAAAACAAATTTATTTCTTGTCAGGAAATACTCTGCTCTAAGTACAAATCTATTACAATATTTTTGTAAGTTAATATTCTAACTCGTATTTCTGACTAGAACACAAATGTAAATAATTTCCGTTTCCCTTACTTAAAGAGATTAAGTGACAAAGAAATTTTACATCAAAAGAAAATTGTTAGAGTAATTCAAATAGCAGTAATTTTTAGATCAAATTCTTCAGGCACAATATCTAGTTTAAACGCATTTCCAACCTTTTAGAAAAAAAAACGCTCTTTTAATGACTGCACGATACATAAAGCTCAAAAAAAGGAGCAAAGTTCATTTTACAATTAAAATTTCTGTCGTAAAAATAAGCAACTCTTTCTCACTCATATGAATTTACGTTTAAGCGTCTGGTAAACCGCTTGTGCTTTTCAGGACCTGAAATTCACCATTATTTTTATCATTAATTTACGAAAAACATAAATACCACTGACATAAAAAAAGACAAAATTCAAAGACGAAGAAGCTAAATAATGCAATCCTCAATAAAAGATGAATTGATTGAAAGTTAGATGCGTAAATAAACAAACAGCTAGAAAATAACTGATTAAACCAGAAAAATAAAGGAAGCTGGAGTGGACCCTTAAGTACGGAACTCAAACCAAGGCAAGAAGAACACACACACCCGCTGACGTTCTCTTGCACGTAACGTAAAGGTGAGGAAAGATTGTGCTATAAATCAATATTCCGTGAACCTTAACTCGAAGCTAACGAATGTAATCAGAAAACTGTCAGTGAACAACATATTGTCAATAATTATGAATTCGTATATGTATTCGCGGTAGGCAGTTGTTTACTCCGATAGATTATGCTCGGAAGCAGTACTACGATTTCGTATTACTTGGAAATTTCTAGTCTCTAAAGATTCCAGAAAGTGTCACTGTTAGTAAGACTCCCTCTTTCAACAGGAATAATTTCTTTCCCCAAATTCATCGCATCATGTCTTCTTTTGTGGTATGAATATTGCTCTTTCTAGATTGGAACAGTTTATCAGTAGGCTGCATCTTATGAAAAAATTTTGAGCAGCTTTTTTTAATTAGA
This sequence comes from Macrobrachium nipponense, assembly GCF_015104395.2. Taxonomy (NCBI): domain Eukaryota; kingdom Metazoa; phylum Arthropoda; class Malacostraca; order Decapoda; family Palaemonidae; genus Macrobrachium; species Macrobrachium nipponense. The sequence continues at coordinate 13,414,851 of NC_087220.1, read as the reverse complement.
TCCCTTGAATGTTCAACCACAAAACAGTTTTCTTGGTTGACACCATTACGTTTTGCTGATTTTGACAGGCTCCAGTGGGTAAAATGCTACTTTTAATTTTAGCACGATTTTCCCTTATGTGCTTACGATATTTCAATATCAATTTATCTTCATAATATGCAATCCTGCATGTAAAATCCATCAGCGTGAAATTATCACTGCAACATGTCATTACCCTTTGTCTCATTATCCGCATTTAAAGAATCATATTTTTCAAAATTCAAAAGCAAGAGACTGTTCATTCCTGGTAACAACATTATGAAGTTTTTATTATTTTTTTAGTTCATGAAGTCTACTATGTTTATAGAACATTCACAGTATGAGGATGATATTCAGTAGTATCTGTGTTAATGGTCAGAAAGAATCTGTCTCTCGGCCTATAATTCAGTAATCAGAAAAATGCGAATGTTATCAAGCTTATAACTCCCGGCTAGCTTCAAGTGATTAATGTTGGAAAATTTCCAGAGTTCACCCAAAGAAAAAACTCAAAAAAGAGGCGGAAGTTAATCAAACTCCATTTTCATCACAGATAAAAAACGGGGAAGATATTCAATTTAACTCACGTAATATTTAAAATGATGAAGTCAATGGGATATAATTTCCTTTTGCCTTTGAGTCACTGGACGTTTATCAAGTCGACTGACGGATTTAGCAGAGATGATGTTGCTGAGCCTTTTGAGAAGAAAATGCTCTCTCTTTTCATCATTTTCTTTCCTTTCCATCTTATCCGTTGATTTACGCTATCTATTTATCTATCTATTCACTAGTCTATTTCATCTATCTATCTATCTAATGACTTAGGCTATTTGCCATAGTTACTGTAAAAGTATTGGGGCATCAGGAAGAGACAAAACTGAAAGAGTATATTTAGTTCCAATAAGAACGGAAGTACCTTTGTCAGACTTCCTAGTTTTGATTGAAGTTTGTAACAACTTTCAGGTATCTAGGCGTTATGGTAGAATCAGTATTATTTTTTGTACTATATTAAGGCTATTGATGTGTTATTTTTTCCAGTGACTTTGGTATAATTATAAATGCCTTGAGTTTGTGTGCGGATGTGTGACAGTTTCAGTATTTCACTTTTTCACATCAGTTTCATATCTCATTACTGCAAAGAATATGAAAGTGGGTTTAAAGAAACAAGTGAGAGACAGCTAGGCGCACCTTGCTGTGAAATAGGCTAGGCGTTCTGTATCGCTAGTGTTCCGAAAGCGTAATTTAACTGAAAATCATCCAGTTTCTGTCGGTGCTATGACGGTAAAATAACGAACGAATGGCTTCCCAACACATCACTTTTGCAGTCCGAAAATAAAACCACTGGACAAAATAACCGTAGAAATAGAAAACCGATTCAGGGTAAAACGTACAATGCATTTTCTATATATTGCAGAAAAAGTATCGGAACAATTTCAGAGTTGAAAGAGAGCTATTGTTTAGGTCAATCACTGATCCCTCGTCCTCCTCTTTAGGTGCCATTTAAAATATTACCTCGGCGGCTTTCAATTCTTTCCATTATTTTCCATCATAATGGAATCCCGAAAGTTTCTTCTGTTTCAAAAAGAATCCCAGGGAATCGCAGGTGTCCGTACAGGATTAAGAGGAATCGTATCCATATTGTATGTTATTTACATTCTTAAGGGAATTAACACTTCAGACCATGATCAATACTCTAAGTATTATAAATCACGTTGAATAGATCTATCGTTATTGTCGTGGGTGAACTCACACATCTGCTTTCCTTTGATTTCTTCTCTTCCTCTGACCTTTGGTCTTTTTTAAAATCTGAAATCTAAATTCGAATCCGGAAATGCATTGAAGCAACATGAATCCAATACCCTTAATCCGATCACTAAGCTTTGAAAGATCTTTTGGATCGACAGGCAAACAACTATGATATGTGCAGACACAGATGAACGCAATCACATTCTGAAACCCTCCGACGTGCATTAAACAGCGATGAAAGGCCATTGCTCCTGAGATGTACATTCTAAGATTTTGTTATTTTCTCGACTTTTACATGGCGGTCTGAAATGCACCTTTAGTTTCAACACAATGATCCTTCCTTTTGCATTCATGCTCATCACTCGGAATATCAAGTCAGGGAAGGTGATTGAGTCACCATTAATACAAAATGCGTGTGTGTGTTTGTGTGTGTGTGTGAGAGAGAGAGAGAGAGAGAGAGAGAGAGAGAGAGAGAGAGAGAGAGAGAGAGAGAGAGACTTACTCTAGAAATATCAGTCCCAATGAAACATCGGAGAAAGACGTTTATTCAAGCTTTTTACGTTAGTAATTCTCGATTTTGAATCTTTAATTCAATGGATTTTTTAAAGAAAATTTTATCTAAACTAATTCAGAACAGAGCTTGTTAGTTTGGTTTTTGGTATAATTTTTTTTTTTTTTCGTGAAACTTGTCAGTAGTAGTCTAATAATTCAAGTAATAAACGTATCTTTTGTTTTGATAAAAGTAATATCAATATGTTTTCATAGTATTTGGATCTCTATACTTGAGGTCCACTTTTCTTTTTCCTGTGTCTTTCCTTTTTTTCTTTTGTTATCCCGTTTATGGAAGGTGTTAAGAGGATTTTTATTTATTTAGTGAATGATAACTGAATCAATGCAATTCCCTTGTCAGCCTACCAAAAACCTGTCTCAAAATATTGCTTGAACTACAGATCCAGGATACGGTTACAAGATCTCTTTCTATTTTTACCGGTATATCAATAAATAGTTTTTGTGTGTGTCAATAAAGCATGTGGAAAACCTTTCATAGAAAATGCGTCCATGGGCGTCCGTAGCACTATACCCTTTTGCAAAGTTAATGATTGAAATGAAATAGTCATACAATGGCTCTCTCACCCCAGAACACTTGCAGTGAAAGTCTCTGTTTCTAAAATTTGGGGTCAATGTACCGTTTTATGTGTAGTGATTTAATGTTAGAGTCGACTCTGACTTCGTTCAAAGTTAGATCCACTTTTACGACATGCAATTAGAAATAGTGCTTATGGTGTTTACAACGGGGCTAGACCCATCTCGTCTGGCACTTCTTTTTCCAGTGCTCTAAAATCTTTGTTTGTTTTAGTTTTTATTACTAACACGTCCGTTTGTCTAGTAATAGAAATGATACAGAAGGCAGAAGCGACTTACCTTGCAGTTAAACAAAATGCCCAAATGTCTTAAACAGTGTAAACATAGTAGTTCTTGACCTAATATCCCTATGCTAACTCAAAATTATAATAGTTTATTTTATCCTTCCCTCAACTCTTAAGATTCCGACAAATGAAAGCTATGTCATTTGGAAAAGGAGAGTAGGAATACTTTGCCATAACGGATAACTGTACAACAACCACTAAAAAAAAACTGACAGCGAGAAAATCTGAAAGCATTAGATTTATAGTGTTCGTACTAAAACAATGAAGAATTAAATTTGTGTCATTCCTTTAGCATGGACTGAAGTATCAAGATTTTGCCAAAGGGGTAAATAATGCAACGCGATTAGAATATGACATTAGCAAAAACCATAAACACTCTCTGGACAAAGACAATAAAAAAAGCATAGGGTTAGAGAGGAAAATTATACTTTACGATCTTTTCAGTATCTGAGAAGGTATCAGAAGCTGCCCTTGTTAATTTTAGTCCAAACTTTAAAAACGGTGTTTATTGCTTTCAAATTATCAGTTCATATTATTCATATTTTCTGTAACAACTCATATATTGAGATTGATTGCTGGAATATCACTGCAGGAAATGAGGGAGAGGTAAAGATATAAGAGGAATATGTGGTATATATAATGTAAAGGAAAAGCCTAGGGAAGCTCGTCTGAGATACTATGGCCATGTAATAAGAAAAGAGGAGGTGGAACCAATCAAGAGAGCTAAGAACATACCAGTGATGAGGAAGATGATTGTGGGGAGTCGGGGGATTGGATGGTTGGATGTGGTGTGTTAGTACTGAGGGAAGAAGATACAGGGAATAGAAATAGACGGGGAAAGTTGACTTGAAGAGCCGATCCTGCTATACAGTGGGACTGATTAGGTGCTAAGATGCATATATATATATATATATATATATATATATATATATATATATATATATATATATATATATATATATATATATATATATATATATATATATATATATATTCATATATATATATATATATATATATATATATATATATATATATATATATATATATATATAAATATATATATATATATATATATATATATATATATATATATATATATATATATATATATATATATATATATATTTCGAGATGTAGAGAAAGAAGAGAGAGAGAGAGAGAGAGAGAGAGAGAGAGAGAGCACTTTTGCATAATTTCACCCCGTTAGGTAAGGATTACCTTGTGATTCTTTACATCCCCTTTTCTCTCTATACTCTATATATATATATATATATATATATATATATATATATATATATATATATATATATATATATTTCGAGATGTAGAGAAAGAGAGAGAGAGAGAGAGAGAGCACTTTTGCATAATTTCATTTCCCCGTTAGGTAAGGATTACCTTGTGATTCTTTACATCCCTTTTCTCTCTATACTCTATATATATATATATATATATATATATATATATATATATATATATATATATATATATATATATATATATGCATGGATGTGTCTTTGGGTGTGTCTAACCATGCAGCTTGTTTGGAGTTTGTCTCATTCACAACAGGATGACCTGTTTTTGAAACTTGAACGAATGGGTGAGTTCTTTCCAATCCGGTTATGCCTCTGTAGACCTGAACGATGAATTAAGTACCTCTTTTTCAGTCGACTGTTGTCAGTCACAGCTAGAGTAGAGAGAGAAAAGGGGATGTAAAGAAGAAAAAAATCCAATGTTCAATGTCCAATGAAAATGTGTACCATCAAAACTGTATGGTCTTCACGAGGTAATCCTTACCTAACGGGGTGAAATTATCCATCAGTATTATTTATCTCTCTCTCTCTCTCTCTCTCTCTCTCTCGACTATGCGAATTCCCTTACAGATGGTGATGGTGTGGGTTCGGAACTCACGATACAAGACAACAAAACGATTTGTGTCACATTCACAGTTCAACTATTAGTCGTGAATCAAACCGCAGCGCATTAACAGCTTTACGCAGCAAGGCAGAAAGTTCATCAGCAGTGCAACACAGGCATATATATATAGTTCCGTTCAGCTTAATCTTGCACAAGGTCTCCCAAAGCTTAGATTTTGGAGATTTATTCTCTAATACCTTTTAAAGCCTTCATTCAGTTAAAGTATGTTTTCCTCGCCTCCTTTACTATTTTCACCCACCTATCATCCCGCGAACACCCTGATCCATTCTCAACTAACGTTGCACTTGTCACAAATCATACTAAGTCTCCACGTGTCTCATATTTCATATTCTTTTTATGTCATGCATATTAGGAAAAGAGCTCATCTCTATAGCATTCACCTTTTCCCTTTCAATTGCATTTGACGTCAGGAAAACTGACTCGACGATCTCTTCGCCTATTCGCAAAATGTATTCCAAAATAATTTCCTGAGTTGATTGATCCAATTCTTCCGTCATTCTATTAACATTCATCTCCTTTTCTTCTCAGTTCCTGATGACCCATACAGCAGCCTTAATCTTATTGACACCTACCTCATCTTCCTCGTGCAAACAATTTCCAACTCTATCGGAGGTCTCTGGTAAGTCTCTTCACCAGATCCAGTCAATTCTAACATTCTATGAAAAGCATCAGTAAGAATGCTGCGGCTCTAAATTACATCAGCTAAGGAAAAAGTTTCAGAAGGAGTTTTAATGCTGAAAGTTGGTAGCTGAAATCGCGACATTTGCTTTCCGGGAATTAATTCAAAAATATATTACGGAACCTGTTTTTTTTAATTATCACTCAACGAGAGAAAGTGAATATTTATTTATATCAGGCCGCTCAGATGTGCTTCAGTATATTAGCCACATTGTGTCACGAAAACCTGTTCCACTTTACTCAAAGCTTCTCTCTATAAAAAAACAGAACAGAATCAATGGCGAGTACAATGAAGCCAAGTTTGCTTATTAATATTAATTAACATTTTAAGAACAAAACAAACATCATTCAATCGTTCCAGCATTAATTATCCAAAGAGATCAACGGGTAATTTTCCTAGCAAACATAATTGTATTGACCTTTAATAATATCTTGCTATGATGTGTAGCTTCCATGAAATGCGACTAAATAACTTTTATAAACTGATATTCGTATTCGACACGTGAATAAGGATTTACAGTTTCACTTTACTTACAACATACAATATACTCTAATAACATTGGTTTCAATTCTAATTTATTAGGGATAACAAAGCCCTAAGTAATTCTCTCCGGGGATAAGAACTTATCTATATAAGATAAATTATAAATAAATAAGTAGAAATGAATGTGAAAGTTAAACAATTTCAGTGTTTAAACAATATTAGAGTGATAAGTAAATCGATAATAAAATCCATAACTAATGAAGTGTAGTCCATAGAAAATATAAATTAGAAATATATATAAAAATATAGAAATAAAAAAAAAATATAGAACTAGATGAGAAATAAATAAAACTAATAAAAATAATAAAAAATCAATGAAATTAAGGAAAAAGAATGAATTCATAAATATAATTTAAAAATATACATAAATACAAATCAACAAAAATAAAAATTAATTCTATAAAACATAGAGATTTAAAAGAAATTACAAATTAAAGTGACGATATACAGACGAAGAGTGCATAAATAAATATAATCAGAGTAAACATAATTACTGAATAAAAATAATTACATACAAAATTAATTATGAACAAATAAACATTAAAGAAACTAATTAATTTATGAAAAAATAAGTAAATGGTTTATGACTAAAAATTCATAAGTAAAAATCTAATTATATATGTTGGTATGTGTGTGTCTATACGCAGAAATACAAACGAATATGCATCACACTCACTATAATATGACTGAATATGTTCGTAACACAGGTTTGTATAGGAAGCTTAAAAGATGTGAATACATTAAATATCAATCTTCTTCTTTCCAGCTTTAACCCATTTTTATATGAATATGAATAAAACCAGATGTTGCTAGAAACAAAATTTAAAGAAATATTGAAGGAAGTAAGAGAGAGAGAGAGAGAGAGAGAGAGAGAGAGAGAGTTTCATGTGATGTATATTATTGAGGATTGTATTTTGTTTTCCAATTCGCTACGATGCCCAAAACGTTCTCTGATGACAAAGGAATCGCTTACTGGATCCTGAGCAGAATGTGGAAGAAAAAATACATTACGACCCCGAATCTCTTTATAGAAGTAAAAAAAAATATTTGTATATATATCTTGCAGCATTTAATTTCATGTTTCCAATTACTTCACCTTTCTATATATCTTTCAAGCTCTGGAATAATGTGAAACTATATCCATCGGGTCCATGCTGTTCAGCATATTGAAAAATGACATCTCTTCCAAAGTGGAGCATTACTCTTTTCCGATCATTTCCTGAAAACAGATATATTTGGAGTTTAGCTTGAAATCGATGAAGCGACGAAACTTTCATTGCTTTGCGTTTAAGAAAGCTGTTCATAGAGAGAAAAATATGTAGATAGGTGTGGAGAACTTGTGGTGATTTTAGAAAAAAAAAAAAAAACTCGAGAAGTGAATGAAATTGTTGAACTGCTCGTTGACATCGAGCAAAAAGGTTTTACCTTTGAAATGTCAGTACTCCATCTCACTGATCTCTCTTATCACCTTAATGTTTCATCCGAACCAACCGTAACTGTGAACAAACTTTTTTCGTGCACAGCAATGAAGAGTTTGTCTCATTTTTGTTTCCACACTTCGAACGACTTATTGTCGCTTCTGACCCTTTTGGACGCGGGGTTGATTCCATGTTCCGTAAACTTTGCCCAGAATTTAGCATTCAAGTCAAATTCGACATGGTCTGAGAGCCATTACACACATATAAATATACAACCCCTACCCCTCAACACACGCAAACGTCACACATACTGGGTGGCCCTTGAAGAAAAAAAAATGGCACAATTTTGATGTCCAGCCAATCACCAACACTTACCTCCGGGATATTGCTATACTAGAATCAGAGTTCAGGATGACGCGGAAACAGTCGCTTTGTAAGAGGAGGGATAATTTACGATCATTCGTTTTTTTACGGTTTCCATTTGTATAGATGCATTGAAATTGTAATAATTATGATTCTCAAACTTAGGAATGGTATTATTTATAGATTTTTTAATTCACATACTTAGACATGAACTTAAGATTCCGCATCGTATCCGTGTTCATATCATTATTTTACTGCACTAGATTATATATTAAAAAAATTTTGTGAAGCCTTCCTTGATGAAATTATCCATTTCCATTATTCAATCCTTTATACAGTTAAGTCTAAATGGCTATTCACGTTGCGCTAAAGTTTCAACGTTTAGTCCATTAAGCACCAGAGCAGGATGTTGGCTGATAATTCCAGAGGTGAGTTGCATACGCCGAATGGAAAGTACCAAACAGCATAGTAGACCTTCTGGCGAAGGTAGATTTTATACTTTCAATGGTAAAAAAAAATTACCCATAACTTGAAGCAAGACTTCATAAAAGAGAAAGGTTTCCAGATGCCGATAATGCCCAAAAGGAGAACAGTATTCCACTAATGGTAGAACTAAAGAGGGAAATATTCTGGTAGCATTAAACATTGTCTGTTTCTATACACAGGGAAAAAGATCTGAAGCTGGTGAGACACATACCAACGCCTAGCCAGGAAACATTGTGAATTTTCCTGGTATCATTGGTTTTTGTACTTTTAGAAAAAGGATAAATGGGTCTAAGCGTGACCTTAACACATGAAGCAAGCCTTGAGAATGCTTATGGTGGTATTAAACTTCTGATAGCTTTTAAATACCGATGAAAAGAAAATTTAGGAATACCACGAATACTTGCCAAATATTTCATTCCTACTTCATCAGGCACAGGGTTATCTCTACAAAGCAAATCTTGGTTTGAGAAAGACGAAGTTACATTTTCAGCCCAACAACAATAAAGTCTTAGTTTTGCTGAGCTCTGCCGATGGTACCCTAGGTCTTTTGTATGGTGCTTTTACGTTGCATGGAAACCAGTGGTTATTCAGCAACGGGACCAACGGCTTTACGTGACTTCCGAACCACGTCGAGAGTGAAACTTCTATCACCAGAAATACACATCTCTCACTCCTCAATGGAATGGCCGAGAATCGAACCCACGACCACCGAGGTGGAACGCTAATACCATACCAACCACACCGCTGAGGCGCTTATGATGGTACCCTAGGAGACATTTTCTTTTACTTAATTAAACAGTTTCCCACTACTCTGCACGTTTTCTTTAAACTTGAAACTGCAATGACAGAAAATATTGCGGTTTTGAGAAAACGGCTTCCGGAATCTTTTGTAACATTAGTTCGTTGAAAATAATATATCATTAATTATTTAGTAAAATTGCCCAATGGGCTACGCGGTTGTGGGTACTGATTGCTTTAATAATAAAAGGCACCCCCACCACTATCTCTCTCTCTCTCTCTCTCTCTCTCTCTCTCTCTCTCTCTCTCTCTCTCTCTCTCTCTCTAACGAATAAATTTCAAGAATTTTCCTTCTTAACGTTCAATAAAATTATTGTTGTTGGTAAAATACGCGTTTTTTTTTTGTGTTGCCTGTTACTTTGCTCCAATTGTAAAATATTTCCATTAATTTCGTTCATGTTTTCTAAAAATTATTCTAATAAAATCGACGGGAATTACCCTTTGAAAAGTTTAAGCGCCAGGGGAAACGTAGATCATGCTCTCCTGAATGAGGCCTGAACTTGTGACCTAATCTTCTCCTTCAGGTGAGATATTGAAGTAGATGGACAGGAGACCGGAGGTTTCTGTCCACATGGAGCGAAGAATAATAGGTGAATTTTCCCCAGAGCACAAGAGGTGAGAATCCAGAATCCAGAGCTGCTCCAATGCAAGTCTGTAACAAGAGTGATTGGGAGTTGATTAGGCTGCGTAGGACACGTGATCTACGATCAAGGGTAAGATGTATGGAGGGTATCTGACAACTCGTTCTTACAAAGAAATGAATTACGTTACTTATCACTGAGAAACACTCTTGCTGAGTGCCCACCAACAGTCAAAGGAACAAAAGGCGATTAAAAGATGAATTTCTTAAAGGAAATGGTGTGCGAGAGAGACGGACGAATTCGCTAGTATTTCTATTATAAACGAAACTGAAAAAAAACTATTTCTCTTATGGGCACGATCCCAAGATCTTTGAAAAGAAACCTGGAAAAAGTGGATGCCAAAGTAGTTCCAGGACTCATTCAAGATAGTGTGCAATTAGGAACAGCGCATACAGTGAGAAACGTGATGGGAAGCGTGAGATAGAAAAATATAATTGATAATAATAATACATTCCAGCACAGACTATGTCTAACAGTAATAATTATAAATAAAATGACACATGAAATGCAGAAGAACGGAATATTTTTGGTGAGAAATTAAAATAAACTTGATTTTACAACTATTTTGTTGCCGCCACCCTCACTCCCACCCGTTATAAATTGCTTCTACAATTACAAATTTTCTAGAGTAAATTTCTTAGTGTTTATGTAAAGAAATACCAGACAAGCATTTCTCAAAAAATTCAGAAGGATATGTCAGGATTTCAAATTTGTCAAATCACCATTCAGTCGTGCCTAAAATAAAAGGTTATAAAAGGAGAAAAAAGTAGTTGTAGAGACAAATGCATAAAGATTTATAAATAAGCCAATGGACGTTGAAATAAAAGATGCAAAAGAAAATATGCTGGATTTGGAATGTCGTCCAATGTCAGCAAGATTGACTTAATGCTGACGAGTTGTTCATTTCGACGAATGGAAGGGAGACCATTTGAAACTGAGGAAAGGACTGATGTCAAATTAGCGAATAATTGTAACCGTGATTAGATATCCAAGGGGAAAATAAAGGGTTGGAAATTGAAATGAAAATACCAGTTATGCTATAAACGGCTAGCTGTAATACATCACTTACGAGTAATTGCATTTTTGGAGAAGAATCAAAAAGTATCACGCAAGACTCCAAAAACGGTTGTCTAAAGAGGCTTTAGGAACGCGACCCTCCTTCATCGAATTTCCCTTGAATGGTTTTTATGCATTTGCAAAAAGAAAACAGACCAATGGCCGAACAAATCGTCCTTTTACGCCTCTTCGATCCCCTCTCCAAAATCACGAAAGCTTCAGCCAAAAGGATTTTTCAAAAGGCACCAGAGAAATCGCTCCCCATTTTGCGAATTTCTCCAGCCATCGCCTCCATTTACTTCTTTCAAAGGCTGACGTGAAGAATCGCCTCGTTAATAAGCAGGGCGAGAAAGCTGAAGGGAAAAGAAGAAAAGAGAGGGAGTGCATAGATATCGGTGTGTAAGTATTTTTCTGCACCTCAT
>NC_087220.1:13386682-13402819 GCF_015104395.2 Macrobrachium nipponense | reverse complement strand
ATGAGGTGCAGAAAATACTTACACACCGATATCTATGCACTCCCTTTCTTTTCTTCTTTTCCCTTCAGCTTTCTCGCCCTGCTTATTAACGAGGCGATTCTTGAAGTCAGCCTTTGAAAGAAGTAAATGGAGGCGATGGCTGGAGAAATTCGCAAAATGGGGAGCGATTTCTCTGGTGCCTTTTGAAAAATCCTTTTGGCTGAAGCTTTCGTGATTTTGGAGAGGGGATCGAAGAGGCGTAAAAGGACGATTTCGGCCATTGGCTGTTTTCTTTTTGCAAATGCATAAAACCATTTCAAGGGAAATTCGATGAAGGAGGGTCGCGTTCCTAAAGCCTCTTTAGACAACCGTTTGGAGTCTTGCGTGATACTTTTGATTCTTCTCCAAAAATGCAATTACTCGTAAGTGATGTATTACAGCTAGCCGTTTATAGCATCACTGGTATTTTCATTTCAATTTCCAACCCTTTATTTTCCCCTTGGACATCTAATCACGGTTACAATTATTCGCTAATTTGACATCAGTCCTTTCCTCAGTTTCAAAATGGTCTCCCTTCCATTCGTCGAAATGAACAATTCGTCAGCATTAAGTCAATCTTACTGACATTGGACGACATTTCCAAATCCAGCATATTTTCTTTTGCATCTTTTATTTCAACGTCCATTGGCTTATTTATAAATCTTCATGCATTTGTCTCTACAACTACTTTTTTCTCCTTTTATAACCTTTTATTTTAGGCACGACTGAATGGTGATTTGACAAATTTGAAATCCTGACATATCCTTCTGAATTTTTTGAGAAATGCTTGTCTGGTATTTCTTTACAGAAAACACTAAGAAATTTACTCTAGAAAATTTGTAATTGTAGAAGCAATTTATAACGGGTGGGAGTGAGGGTGGCGGCAACAAAATAGTTGTAAAATCAAGTTTATTTTAATTTTCCACCAAAAAATATTCCGTTCTTCTGCATTTCATGTGTCATTTTATTTATAATTATTACTGTTAGACATAGTCTGTGCTGGAATGTATTATTATTATCAATTATATTTTTCTATCCCACGCTTCCCATCACGTTTCTCACTGTATGCGCTGTTCCTAATTGCACACTATCTTGAATGAGTCCTGGAACTACTTTGGCATCCACTTTTTCCAGGTTTCTTTTCAAAGATCTTGGGATCGTGCCCATAAGAGAAATAGTTCTTTTCAGTTTCGTTTATAATAGAAATACTAGCGAATTCGTCCGTCTCTCTCGCACACCATTTCCTTTAAGAAATTCATCTTTTAATCGCCTTTTGTTCCTTTGACTGTTGGTGGGCACTCAGCAAGAGTGTTTCTCAGTGATAAGTAACGTAATTCATTTCTTTGTAAGAACGAGTTGTCAGATACCCTCCATACATCTTATCCTAGATCGTAGACCACGTGTCCTACGCACCCTAATCAACTCCCAATCGCTCTTGTTACAGACTTGCATTGGAGCAGCTCTGGATTCTGGATTCTCACCTCTTGTGCTCTGGGGAAAATTCACCCTATTATTTTCTTTGCTCCATGTGGACAGAAACCTCCGGTCTCCTGTCCATCTACTTCAATATCTCACCTGAAGGAGAAGATTAGGTCACAAGTTCAGGCCTCATTCAGGAGAGCATGATCTACGTTTCCCCTGGCGCTAAACTTTTCAAAGGGTAATTCCCGTCGATTTTATTAGAATAATTTTTAGAAAACATGAACGAAATTAATGGAAATATTTTACAATTGGAGCAAAGTAACAGGCAACACAAAACGCGTATTTTACCAACAACAGTAATTTTATTGAACGTTAAGAAAGGAAAATTCCTTGAAATTTATTCGTTAGAGAGAGAGAGAGATGGACGAGAGAGAGAGAGAGAGGAGAGAGATAGTGGTGGGGGTGCCTTTTATTATTAAAGCAATCAGTACCCACAACCGCGTAGCCCATTGGGCAATTTTACTAAATAATTAATGATATATTATTTTCAACGAACTAATGTTACAAAAGATTTCCGGAAGCCGTTTTCTCAAAACCGCAATATTTTCGGTCATTGGCATTTCAAGTTTAAAGAAAACGTGCAGAGTAGTGGGAAACTGTTTAATTAAGTAAAAGAAAATGTCTCCTAGGGTACCATCGGCAGAGCCTCAGCAAAACTAAGACTTTATTGTTGGGCTGAAAATGTAACTTCGTCATCTCAAACCAAGAATTGCTTTGTAGAGATAACCCTGTGCCTGATGAAGTAGGAATGAAATATTTGGCAAGTATTCGTGGTATTCCTAAATTTTCTTTTCATCGGTATTTAAAAGTATCAGAAGTTTAATACCACCATAAGCATTCTCAAGGCTTGCTTCATGTGTTAAGGTCACGCACCTTAGACCCTTTATCCTTTTTCTAAAAGTACAAAAACTAATGATACCAGGAAAATTCACAATGTTTCCTGGCTAGGCGTTGGTATGTGTCTCACCAGCTTCAGATCTTTTTCCCTGTGTATAGAAACAGACAATGTTTAATGCTACCAGAATATTTCCCTCTTTAGTTCTACCATTAGTGGAATACTGTTCTCCTTTTTGGGCATTATCGGCATCTGGAAACCTTTCTCTTTTATGAAGTCTTGCTTCAAGTTATGGGTAATTTTTTTTTACCATTGAAAGATATAAAATCTACCTTCGCCAGAAGGTCTACTATGCTGTTTGGTACTTTCCATTCGGCGTATGTAACTCACCTCTTGAATTATCAGCCAACATCCTGCTCTGGTGCTTAATGGACTAAACGTTGAAGCTTTTAGCGCAAGTGAATAGCCATTTAGACTTAACCTGTATAAAGGATTTGAATAATGGAAATGGATAATTTCATTCAAGGAAGGCTTCACAAATTTTTTTAAATATATAATCTAGTGCAGTAAAATAATTATATGAACACGGATACGATGCGGAATCTTAAGTTCATGTCTAAGTATATGAATTAAAAAATCTATAAATAATACCATTCCTAAGTTTGAGAATCATAATTATTACAATTTCAATGCATCTATACAAATGGAAACCGTAAAAAAACGAATGATCGTAAATTATCCCTCCTCTTACAAAGCGACTGTTTCCGCGTCATCCTGAACTCTGATTCCAGTATAGCAATATCCCGGAGGTAAGTGTTGGTGATTGGCCTGGACATCAAAATTGTGCCATTTTTTTTCTTTCAAGGGCCACCCAGTATGTGTGACGTTTGCGTGTGTTGAGGGGTAGGGGTTGTATATTTCTGTGTGTAATGACTCTCAGACCATGTCGAATTTGACTTGAATGCTAAATTCTGGGCAAAGTTTATGGAACATGGAATCAACCCCGCGTCCAAAAGGGTCAGAAGCGACAATAAGTCGTTCGAAGTGTGGAAACAAAAATGAGACAAACTCTTCATTGCTGTGCACGAAAAAGTTTGTTCACAGTTACGGTTGGTTCGGATGAAACATTAAGGTGATAAGAGAGATCAGTGAGATGGAGTACTGACATTTCAAAGGTAAAACCTTTTTGCTCGATGTCAACGAGCAGTTCAACAATTTCATTCACTTCTCGAGTTTTTTTTTTTTTTTTTTTTTCTAAAATCACCACAAGTTCTCCACACCTATCTACATATTTGTCTCTCTATGAACAGCTTTCTTAAACGCAAAGCAATGAAAGTTTCGTCGCTTCATCGATTTCAAGCTAAACTCCAAATATATCTGTTTTCAGGAAATGATCGGAAAAGAGTAATGCTCCACTTTGGAAGAGATGTCATTTTTCAATATGCTGAACAGCATGGACCCGATGGATATAGTTTCACATTATTCCAGAGCTTGAAAGATATATAGAAAGGTGAAGTAATTGGAAACATGAAATTAAATGCTGCAAGATATATATACAAATATTTTTTTTACTTCTATAAAGAGATTCGGGGTCGCAATGTATTTTTTCTTCCACATTCTGCTCAGGATCCAGTAAGCGATTCCTTTGTCATCAGAGAACGTTTTGGGCATCGTAGCGAATTGGAAAACAAAATACAATCCTCAATAATATACATCACATTAAACTCTCTCTCGCTCTCTCTCTCTCTCTCTCTCCCTTACTTCCTTCAATATTTCTTTTAATGTTGTTTCTAGCAACACCTGGTTTTATTCATATTCATATAAAAATGTGTTAAAGCTGGGAAGAAGAAGATTGATTTTAATGTATTCACATCTTTTAAGCTTCCTATACAAAGCTAGTGTTACGACCATATTCAGTCATATCATAGTGAGTGTGGTGCATATTCGTTTGTATTTCTGCGTATAAACACACACATACCAACATATATATTTAGATTTTTACTTATGAATTTTTAGTCATAAACCATTTTCGCTAAATTTTATCGAAAAGTTACTAGAGTAACTTAGGATGGAAAGAATAATTAGGACAAGAGAAAATTGATGAAAATTAAATACTTTAATATAAAACTTGATTCAAGACTGAAGTTATTGAAGGCTATAGCTTCATGAAATTAAGTAATAAATCCCCAGTCTACATGATGAAAGTGTCCCGTTAGATCCAAGACGATAGCTCTTGACCTCTCTTCACTCCAAGGTTCCACCCCTTTTAGCGAAACTCCAACCTACAGGAAAAAAAGAGAAGTTATAGGGAGCGACTGGTTGCCATCCCAAACACACTTAATAAAAAAAGGTACCGAGGCTAAACAAGAAACTTAAATCTCAAACGATTTTATACTCGATCCGTTAATCAAATCACTGAAGGTTGAAAAATTAATGAAGGGCCTTGCCTCAATGATCTTTAAGTGTATAGTACACTATCGCCGACAAAGTACACATAACACCCTTGGATCTGCATTACATGAACTTACCCGAGTTAGGCAGCCAGCAGCGAAGATCTTGGAACTCAGCCGTCGTCCTCCACCATGTATTGTCCTTCACCTCGAACCCCCACACGATGAGCTTATTTTCTCATGTTCAATTTCGTACACCTTACGAAGGCTCGTGATTCAACAGGAAGTCTCTTGAGCAGCATTACCACATCAGTACCTCCGGGAAACGATCCATCAATAAAAAGTGAATAAAGTAGAAATTGATCACCCGACCAGCCAACTATCGAATCCTCAAAATATTTCGTAACCGATAACCTTCCGTCTTGTCTCTGGCGACGGTGGTGGTAGTGAAGGGTCGTAGCGGTACCTTAGTACTGTCTTACCCGAGCTTTTTCCGCCTCCTTGTTAGGTCTGACGCCTGTCATTTAGTGACGTATCCAAGGACCGTGGAAACATGGAAGTCCATGCACGTACAAATTCAAGGGGTTACTTAACTCAATTGATTAATTATTTAATTTAAATAGTTTGAGATTCAATTTCTTGAAAAATGTTTTATTTGTATTAATATTTTTGTACACTGGCGGGGCCGGGTGAGCAATTTCTTGGAATTGTGAAACTAGAATAAAAAAAATAAAAAAAACAAAAGTTATACAATAAATTTTACAACACTACAAGCACATTAAACCTTGTGTTGCTCAATTAGTGCCTTGTTCCGTTCTCGACACTTACGAGCAGCTGATCTCTCAGACTTGTAGGAAACTGTACAGGTTTCAGGAACAAATTCAGGAGAAACAGAGTTACTGTCAACGTTGATGGAAGTATTTGTTAGGAATATCAAATTATCAACGTGTCGTCTTACAATTTCTCCGTTGGATTTACGTACACTAGCGCTTGTTACTTCATCCAGGTCATTCTTTTCAATTTGTACGATGATACCTAGCGGGTAAGCAAAAGGCTTTATAAAATCTGTTTTTATACTCACTAAATCTCCTACCCTTAATTCAGTATGAGATTTCTTACCATACCTATTTTTTCTATCCGTTGCTTGACTGAACAACGTAGCAGTAAATTCACCCTGATAGATTTTTTCCAAGTTAGCTTTCACTTTCATAAGTTTACCAAAACGAGATATAACTGCCTCTTGATTATTGTCGAATATATCATCAGACACACCCCAAGAGTCGTCCTGATCTGAAATATTAAGCTCAGGAATTATACTCACACAAGGTACTTCATACCCCTTCACTATCATCTCTGGAGTCAAAGGGACAGGCACGCTGTGGTCAAAATCTAATTTATTTAGAGCATTTCTGAAGGCGATTGGTCTCTTATTTACGAGCATTTTAGCCTCAGCAATCAAGAATTGAAAATCATTGTAATCCAAAATGTTATTTCGAATGCTCGAAGTAACTATCCTTTTCACTTGCTTAACCATAGTTTCAACAAACCCACCTAATTTATGTGCATTAGCTGGGAATGGATGAAATTTTAAAGACTTAATATTGTGCGATCTTAAGAAGTCAATGGTCTCTAAATCATTTAGATAGGAGATAGTTTGCTCTACTCCCGCCACTATGGGCTTCCATTATCACTAACTATTAAGGAAGGGAAACCGTACTCAAAAATATGCATTTGTAATGCCCTAAGAAAGGAGTTTTTATCAATCAACCTGCATACAACCAGATTAATTGCTCTAGACCAAAAACAGGATATGACCAGCACATATACCTTATAGTTTTGTTTGTTTCTGTCCTTAACCAAGAAAGGTCCACAATGGTCGATGCAAATATTCCTAAACGGAATAGCCTCTGGGTTTATTCTGAAATTTCTATATGCATTTTGATTAATTTTGACAGTTCTTGCATTCAACCTTTTACATATCAAACAGCCTTTTAAAACCTTCTTTACAACCACAAAGCCATTAATAATCCAAAACCTTTTCCTGAGTAAACCTAAAGTTTTGTAAATTCCAGCGTGTCGCAGTTTTACATGAGTATCCCAAATTATACTTCTAGCCACAGGGCAATTTTTTCCCAATAGTATCGGACACCTCTCATCATAAGCAGCTTTTAATTTACATAACTTACTTTGTACCCTAATAAGCCCACTTTCATCACGAAATAAATTCAACTGTGATATAAGGGGTTCTGAAAAATTACCTGTAGCCAGCGTATCATAAACTTGGGGAAAGGCAGCCTTTTGTGCATGCACTAAAAGGTGAATGGTGCTACGAGCAGTTTCAGTCTGTTCGTCAGAGGTATTCTCTGGTATATTCTTAGTCAGTTTTAACCTTTGTTTCAACTTGGTAACAAAGAGGAAGACAATACTCAAAACCTTGACCGCCTTACTAAAGGACGAAAACTTGTTTAACGGTATAAGTGGTTCAGAATTCAAAATGAAATTTGTCCTAACAGAGCAACTCACGGAAGGCGGCTTTGCACCGGGATGAGGAACAATCACTCTGCACTCTATAGGAAAATCTAGAAATTTTGGACCTGTTAAAAAGAGCGTGCTACGAAGCATTTTCTCTGAAACACACCGAGTAAGACAGTCACTAGGGTTCTCATCACCACCTATATGGTCGAAAATCACTGTTCGCTTAGAACAAAGAGTCGAAATATCATTTAGCCTATTGTTAACCATCACTTGCTTCCTATCTATTTTGCCAAACTCAAACTCCTTAGACTTAATCCAACTTAGAACAATCATAGAATCTGTGAAGCAATAAATATTACGAATCCGAATAGGAACAACAGCATTCATTAGCTGTTCAGCTACGTCTACGGCCGTCTTTACTCCAAAATGTACAGATATCAATTCCAGTACAGGAATAGACTTTGTTCTTAATTTCTTACAAAGCACAGAATTCTTTGCCAAAATCAGCTTAGTGTCTGCTGAATTGACAGCCACCAAATATAAAGCACAGCCTAACAATTCTTTACTTGCGTCCGTATAGATCAACAAATTGTACTCGTCACAACGATTACAGACAGAACGAGGTACTACAATTTCTGAGCTCTTGTTAACCTGTTTGGCAATCTTCGCCCATTCTTTCATCAGCTCGCTGCTTAACGGCGTATCCCATCCAATATTCTTGTCATTCTGCAAGGAATGCATAAACAATTTGCTTCGGTTCAACACTGGTATTGAAAACCCAAAAGGATCATAATTGGAATGAATAGTACTTATAATTAATCTTTTTGTATTAGCTTTAGGGTTTAATTTAAGTTCGAGTTTTAATCGCATCATTCTCTGTATTCCAAATTAGGCCAAAAAGCTTCGATTCTGATTCAGTGCAGTGTTCAAACTTATTTAATTGTTCTCTTAAGGGTACAGAATTCGTACAAAACTCTTGTAATTCGAATCCAAATTCTCGGAACGTCGATACAGAAACATTTAATGCCTTAAACAAAACATTATCCGCATTTGAAGTTATGGCTAAGTTATCCATGTAAGAAAGGTTATACAAACACCTTTTTATGCTCACAGTCTCTTCATCATCATCATCAGTTACATTATGGATCAATATGTAATAGAGAGCTATCATTAACAAAAATGGAGAATATCTCATTCCAAAAGGCACTCGTCGGAAACGATAGCCAACAATTGAGAAATCGTTCTTAGAAATATCCTTAAACCATAGAAATAGTAACTTTCTCGTGTCCTCTTCTCTAAGTAAAAGCTGTAAAAAGGCTTTTTTCAAATCATAAGTCAGCAAATACTTGTCAAACCTTAGTAGTAGAGTTGAAATCTGCATTTTATTATTCAAATTAGCTCCTGCCATGGAACACTGATTATGGGAAAGATATTTCTCATTTGTTCTCTCACTTAAATTTGATAGAAAGACAACCCTACACTTCGTCGTGTTAGAGTTGTTTCGGAACACGGCATTATGAGCTAGAAATGATACATCTGGATTCTCTCTAAGAAATGAGGGAAGATCTGCAATACGTTCAATTACTCCATCTTCAAATTGGTTCTGTATAACTGCATCGTATTCCTTTAACCTCTCAGGCGAAAGCTTTCTTTTTTGAGAATTGAGAACTGACACTGCAAGATTATAGTTGGGCGACATTAAATGTTGTATTTCCTTCTTCCATAAAGCGGGCACAACTAACCTACCTGTCTTAGGATCTCTCCGAATATCACTAAGAATGTTATCAATTAATTTACTATTTTCACTTGTCAAAACAGATTCCCTAGGGTCGTCTTGAATATTCATAAGTGAAGTGAATATTGATTCGAGGATTTCGTCAGTCGCATTCTGAATCTTTTGGTCATCAAAAAGTTCCTTCTCTTCTAGCAAAGTACTTATGTTACTATTAACGGTTAGTCATAGAGACGTGCCGTCAGAATTACCATCAAATGGAATACATAGCAAATTAAGGTTCTCTAAAAACAAAGAGGCACTTCCAGAAAGCATTAAACCCGACGGAGTTTCATAAAAAGTAGAGGGACATTTACCATTGTAACCGAAGTCTTTCTGTGCAAGTGGGAAAATATGGCTTTGATCGCTACCAAGCAAGATTGTAAAATCGTCTATAGTATCAGAATCTATATGCTTATCTGCCAGGGTATGACCCTTCTCAACCAGGGCGTCTGCTAATTTCTTTAATCCAAGTGCCACAAATTTTGAATTAATTTCGTCTACACAAATTGCCCTTAATACCTGCTTTCCCTGGCCAGGAACATGAACGGGAAACTCTACAATGTAAGTATCATGATTCTTGACCGAATTAATTCCTTGAATCGTAAGATTCACTTTATCAACGACTGAGCAGTTGGGAAGGTCTTCCGGAGACCCTTTTACTAAGGTTTTTTGGGAACCAAGATCCTTAAACACTCTCCATGGAATTTTTACGACCCGAATTCTCTACATATACTGTCCCAGTGGGGAGAATTACATCATTAAATGCCTCTAAGCCCGTAGACATCGTTAGCATTCCGTTAGTAGTAGTTTTAACTACTTTGGTATCAGTACGTTTAGGAACATTAGCTTTATTTGCATTAGTGCCCATTTCGTCTTTAACCTTATTAGCACCCTTATTAGCTAAACCAAGGCATAAATAAGACATGTGAAATAAATGACATTTCATACACGGCCGATTAAATTTAAAATGACAAACTTTAGCATTATGTGAAGTTAAACCACATTTATAGCAGCCCCCAACCGATTTAAGTTTCTCGCATTTACTACCAGGACTGGGGTATTTCATACACTCACTCAATTTATGGTCATTTGGAAACATTATCGTGGGAACATAATGGGCAGGTCACCTTAAATTTCGAACCAGGGCACAACGACTTTGAAGAATCTTTGGAAGTAACAGACTGATACAGCATTTGACGATTGCTTAACTAAATTCCCTTTCGTTTTCTCAGACATGTTGGACTGAAGGTCCATAAATCTATTATTTGCTTCAAATAGGTTATCCAAAATTTCTTTCAAAGATGGTTTCGACTTGTTTGTAATAGAGACAAGCTGACTTTTAAATCCATCACACAGACTTTCCCAAAGAAAATATTGAACAAACAAATCTCCCTTTATATCCAACGATCGAACCTGTTCCTCTAAGACACGAGCTTCGCTTATCCACTGATAGCCATCCCTAGCATTAGGATCAAGACTCAACTTGCACAAACCCTTAATTACAGAGTATTGTTGACTAAGCTTATCACTAAAAGCTTCATCGAGTAGTTTCTTAGCAGATTCATAATTCAAATCTTTCAAGGCAAGGGAATCTACCAGTTTCTTTGCGGGCCCCGTTAACTGTTTTGAGAGATAAGAAAATTGCTCAAACGAGGAAAGGTCATATTTGGAAAGAAGACTTTCAAATGAATTAACAAATTTATGATAAGCTGCGGGGTTCCCATCAAAATAAGGTAGTTCTATGCTAGGCAAAGTTATTTTATGATAAGAATGATGTACTTCCTGCGGTGTGGAAGGAGAAGGGGTTGCTGCTGCTACAGCAGACTTTGACAAGCGAGTTAATTCCCTAGTCAACCGTTTAATCGCCAACCTTATACCGTCAGAGTACTTTTCATCAACTTCCGCCTCTCTGTGATACTGAACCGAACTCCAAAGTCTAGAATGAAGCATAAAACTATTTATCTTCTCATCCAGCGAATTTAACTCTGTTAAAAGATCGCGTAACTTGTCAAGATAAAATTCACATTTAATAATATCCAGTGGACCCTTCTCAATACTCTTTAAAGTCTTCGTTACAGACTGTCTCTTGCCACTCCGGATACTAACAAGTACTTTACAGTCATCATCCGACTCTCCTAAAACTCCGAGAAGCGAGGATTCTTGTGTAGAATCAAGTTGCTCTAACTCACTAGCAGACATAATTGAAAAAGGCTTTCAGCAATAAATTTCAAATTTACCAAAATTATAATATAAATAAGCTACCACCAATAGCATACAAACTAGGAACAATAATAAATTAATATCAACAAGAAAAATGATTTCAATTAGCTGTCGGGTTAAACCAAATACCGTGAGAAAACCGTAGGGGGGTCCGGGGAATCAGGAGGTGGAGAGAGGCCAGAGCTGAAGCAGGCCCCACGTTGGGCGCCATTCGCTAAATTTTATCGAAAAGTTACTAGAGTAACTTAGGATGGAAAGAATAATTAGGACAAGAGAAAATTGATGAAAATTAAATACTTTAATATAAAACTTGATTCAAGACTGAAGTTATTGAAGGCTATAGCTTCATGAAATTAAGTAATAAATCCCAGTCTACATGATGAAAGTGTCCCGTTAGATCCAAGACGATAGCTCTTGACCTCTCTTCACTCCAAGGTTCCACCCCTTTTAGCGAAACTCCAACCTACAGGAAAAAAGACAAGTTATAGGGAGCGACTGGTTGCCATCCCAAACACACTTAATAAAAAAAGGTACCGAGGCTAAACAAGAAACTTAAATCTCAAACGATTTTATACTCGATCCGTTAATCAAATCACTGAAGGTTGAAAAATTAATGAAGGGCCTTGCCTCAATGATCTTTAAGTGTATAGTACACTATCGCCGACAAAGTACACATAACACCCTTGGATCTGCATTACATGAACTTACCCGAGTTAGGCAGCCAGCAGCGAAGATCTTGGAACTCAGCCGTCGTCCTCCACCATGTATTGTCCTTCACCTCGAACCCCCACACGATGAGCTTATTTTCTCATGTTCAATTTCGTACACCTTACGAAGGCTCGTGATTCAACAGGAAGTCTCTTGAGCAGCATTACCACATCAGTACCTCCGGGAAACGATCCATCAATAAAAAGTGAATAAAGTAGAAATTGATCACCCGACCAGCCAACTATCGAATCCTCAAAATATTCGTAACCGATAACCTTCCGTCTTGTCTCTGGCGACGGTGGTGGTAGTGAAGGGTCGTAGCGGTACCTTAGTACTGTCTTACCCGAGCTTTTTCCGCCTCCTTGTTAGGTCTGACGCCTGTCATTTAGTGACGTATCCAAGGACCGTGGAAACATGGAAGTCCATGCACGTACAAATTCAAGGGGTTACTTAACTCAATTGATTAATTATTTAATTTAAATAGTTTGAGATTCAATTTCTTCAAAAATGTTTATTTGTGTTAATATTTTTGTACACCATTTACTTATTTTTTCATAAATTAATTAGTTTCTTTAATGTTTATTTGTTCATAATTAATTTTGTATGTAATTATTTTTATTCAGTAATTATGTTTACTCTGATTATATTTATTTATGCTCTCTTCGTCTGTATATCGTCACTTTAATTTGTAATTTCTTTTAAATCTCTATGTTTTATAGAATTTATTTTTATTTTTGTTGATTTGTATTTATATATATTTTTAAATTATATTTATGAATTCATTCTTTTTCCTTAATTTCATTGATTTTTTATTATTTTTATTAGTTTTATTTATTTCTCATCTAGTTCTATATTTTTTTTTTTATTTCTATATTTTTATATATATTTCTAATTTATATTTTCTATGGACTACACTTCATTAGTTATGGATTTTATTATCTATTTACTTATCACTCTAATATTGTTTAAACACTGAAATTGTTTAACTTTCACATTCATTTCTACTTATTTATTTATAATTTATCTTATATAGATAAGTTCTTATCCCCGGAGAGAATTACTTAGGGCTTTGTTATCCCTAATAAATTAGAATTGAAACCAATGTTATTAGAGTATATTGTATGTTGTAAGTAAAGTGAAACTGTAAATCCTTATTCACGTGTCGAATACGAATATCAGTTTATAAAAGTTATTTAGTCGCATTTCATGGAAGCTACACATCATAGCAAGATATTATTAAAGGTCAATACAATTATGTTTGCTAGGAAAATTACCCGTTGATCTCTTTGGATAATTAATGCTGGAACGATTGAATGATGTTTGTTTTGTCTTAAATGTTAATTAATATTAATAAGCAAACTTGGCTTCATTGTACTCGCCATTGATTCTGTTCTGTTTTTTTATAGAGAGAAGCTTTGAGTAAAGTGGAACAGGTTTTCGTGACACAATGTGGCTAATATACTGAAGCACATCTGAGCGGCCTGATATAAATAAATATTTACTTACTCTCATGTTGAGTGATAATTAAAAAAAACAGGTTCCGTAATATATTTTTTTGAATTAATTCCCGGAAAGCAAATGTCGCGATTTCAGCTACCAACTTTCAGCATTAAAACTCCTTCTGAACTTTTTCCTTATCTGATGTAATTTAGAGCCGCAGCATTTTTACTGATGCTTTTCATAGAATGTTAGAATTGACTGGATCTAGTGAAGAGACTTAGCAGAGACCTCCGACAGAGTTGGAAATTGTTTGCACGAGGATGATGAGGTAGGTGTCAATAAGATTAAGGCTGCTCTATGAGTCATCAGGAACTGAGAAGAAAAGGAGATGAATGTTAATAGAATGACGGAAGAATTGGATCAATCAACTCAGGAAATTATTTTGGAATACATTTTGCGAATAGGCGAAGAGATCGACGAGTCAGTTTTCCTGACGTCAAATGCAATTGAAAGGGAAAAGGTGAATGCTATAGAGATGAGCTCTTTTCCTAATATGCATGACATAAAAAGAATATGAAATATGAGACACGTGGAGACTTAGTATGATTTGTGACAAGTGCAACGTTAGTTGAGAAATGGATCAGGGTGTTCGCGGGATGATAGGTGGGTGAAAATAGTAAAGGAGGCGAGGAAGACCTACTTTAACTGAATAGAAGGCTTTAAAAGGTATTAGAGAAGAAATCTCCAAAATCTAAGCAACGGGAGACCTCGTGCAAGATTAAGTTGAACGGCACTATGCCTGTGTGACACAAATCGTTTTGTTGTCTTGTATCGTGAGCTCCGAACTCACCCCACCACCATCTGTAAGGGAATTCCCATAGTCAAGAGAGAGAGAGAGAGATGAGAGAGAGACGAGAGAGAGAGAGAGAGAGAGAGAGACAGACAGACAGACAGACAGACAGACAGACAGAGAGAGACAGACAGAGAGAGAATACCTATGGGTAATTTCACCCCGTTAGGTTAGGATTACCTCGTGAAGACCATACAGTATTGATGGTACACATATTCATTGGACTTTGAACATTAGATTTTTTTCTTCTTTACATCCCATTTTCTCTCTCTACTCTAGCTGTGACTGACAACAGTCGACTGAAAAAGTGGTACTTAATTCATCGTTCAGGTCTACAGAGCCATAACCGGATTTTAAAGAACTCAGCCATTCGTTCAAGTTTCAAAAACAGGTCATCCTGTTGTGAATGAGACAAACTCCAAACAAGCTGCATGGTTAGACACAAAGACACATCCATGCATATATATATATATATATATCTATATATATATATATATATATATATATATATATATATATATATATATATATATATATCTATATATATATATATATATATATATATATATATATATATATATATATACAGCATAGAGAGAAAAGGGGATGTAAAGAAGAAAAAATCCAATGTTCAATGTCCAATGAAAATGTGTACCATCAAAACTGTATGGTCTTCACAAGGTAATCCTTACCTAACTGGGTGAAATTATCCAAAAGTGTTCTCTCTCTCTCTCTCTCTACATCTCGAAATATATATATATATATAGATATATATATATATATATATATATATATATATATATATATATATATATATATATATGCATCTTAGCACCTAATTAGTCCCACTGTATTGCAGGATCGGCTGTTCAAGTTCAAGTCAACTTTCCCCGTCTATTTCTATTCCTTGTAACTTCTGTCCCCAGTACCAACACACCACATCCAACCATCCAATCCCCCGACTCCCCACAATCATCTTCCTCATCACTGGTATGCTCTTAGCTCTCTTGATTGGTTCCACCTCCTCTTTTCTTATTACATGGCCATAGTATCTAAGACGAGCTTCCATAGGCTTATCCTTTACATTACATATACCAGACATTCTTCTTATATCTTGACTCTCCCTCATTTCCTGCAGGGATATTCCAGCAATCAATCTCAGCATCTCGGATTTCTAAAACAGTCCCTCCTCTTTGCTCATGAGTGCTCAAGTTTCTGCCCCATATAATAGCAGGTCCTGATAAGTGTCTTATAAATCTGCATTTTGAGCTTAATGGCATTTTCTTCATACTTGTCTATAGTTCATCAATTTCTAGCAGCATCAGAAATATTCCATGAGTTGTTACAAAAAATTTGAATATGAACTGAAAGTTGTAAAGCAATAAACACCGTTTTTAAAGTTTGGACTAAAATTAACAAGGGCAGCTTCTGATACCTTCTCAAATACTGAAAAGCTTGCTAATGCCATATTCTCATCGCGTTGCATTATTTACCCTTTTGGCAAAATCTAGTTACTTCAGTCCATGCTAAAGGAATGACACAAATTTAATTCTTCATTGCTTTAGTACGAACACTACAAATCTAACGTTTTCAGGTTTTCTCTCTATCATTAAGACTAATATCATTCTCTTTTGCCTACAGTTTATTTTCAGTGGTTGCTGTACAGTTATCCGTTGTGGTAAAGTATCCCTACTCTCTTTTTCCAGATGACATAGCTTTCATTTGTCGGAATCTTAAGAGTTGAGGAAAGGATAAAACCAACTATTATCTTTTTTAGTTAACATTGGGATATTAAGTCAAGAACTACCATGTTTAAACTGTTTAAGACTTTTGGCCTTTTTGTTTAACTGCAAGGTAAGTCGCTTCTGCCTTCTGTATCATTTATATTACTAGACAAACGGACGTGTTAGTAATAAAAACTAAAACAAACAAAGATTAGAGCAAT